>NC_132882.1:30549939-30589939 GCF_030463535.1 Salminus brasiliensis
TGTCCTAACTTGGTGAAGAACCTTTATATCATGTAGTGGTTCTTTACATCTGGTTCTTTGCTACTGTTACGAACATGGTTTTCTATGGACCCAAAAAGTGGTTCTTCTCTGGCATCAAATAACCTTTTAAAACACCTTTTAAAAAAAAAGTACAGGATCAAAAATGGGCAAAGATGATTAATTCAGTGGTGCTGAAAGTTCCTAAGGCCAAGGCCCTTTTAACTTCCTGTTAGTGATCATGGTTGACTATAGCTGGTAGCTTCTCTGTGCCCACATAAGAAGCAATGTCTCTTGGAGCCATTTCTAAACAAATGAAGTTCCCAAGACAGACATCCGTTCACATAACAACGCATATGTGCAAGTTATCAGGAGATCTTTGCCCAGGTTTGGTAGACCCAAACTGTCACCTCTGAGCTGGAAGGAAATTGGTTCAAGATGGTTAAGAACAACCCAAGAACCATCAACACACAGGCCAGCCATGAACTGGACGCTGCTGGGAACACCAGTGTCAGTATTTACAGCCCAGTGTGTGTTGCTTCGCCATGGGCAGAGAGACTGGCATCCAAGAAAGAAGCCAAAAATGACAACTTCAAACTGGACAAATTTACAGCTGACCACTTGGACACAGAAAGGAAGGAAGGAAGGAAGATTTGGTGGTTAGATTAAATTGTTCAGCCACAAGGACCAGAGGTATGTTTGGAGGCGCAAAGGCATGAAGCATGAAACCCCAAGAGCACTGTTCAGCATGGTGGTGGTATCAGTGGAACTGGTGCCTTGTACAAAGTGGAAGGAATAATGAAGAAGGAGGACTACCCCCAGAATTTGGTTGAAATTTAGTCACAATTGGGTGTTTCATCCAAACACATTGGTCAAAGATGATTGGGGAATGGATAAAGCAGGCTAACATTAAGGTTTTGCCTTCATAAAGTCCTCAGATATGTGGGCTGCACTTAAAAGTGAGCTCAGTGTCACGAAAACCAACACACTCTCCTAATTATTCTAATTCTGCTTATGTAGACTGCAACAACCAGAATCCTGACAAAAGCTTGTTGATGGCTACCAACAGCATCTGGTCAACATGCAGCTTCCTAAAGGACATTTCAGCAAATGTTGTATGCTGCATGTATAATCCTCACCCTGTACTCATTTGAGAAAACTCTAACCCCTCAAACCCCTCTTAACTTATTCTGCCCCAGAGAGCAGAAAAAAAACCCTTAAAGACATCACTAAAAGCTGAATATTGCCACATCACATCAAATCATGTCATAACTTGTGTTTCCAAATAGTGTTTTTGGAGGCTGACCAATTCATAAAACGCACGCAGATGCATGTATTACATTGCTTTTTTATAAGCAGCTGTACTTGTCATTGGAAAATTGGAAAGTTTAGTGGTTTCCAGCATGTAGTTTAACTTTGCCTGTTTGTCTATGCACATGGTGTTCTCCTTTGATCCCTATACAACTGTAATAAATATGTTTAAAGAATATCACCAAAACTGGACACTGGACACCAAAAACATAGTGTGAATGGATCAGATTAAAAACTAATGAAATGTGAAGGACTATTATTTGGAGATTCATACATTTGATGTCGATGGTGTTTTAAAATGCACAATATTCATAATTGTACAGCATTTTACCACTGCAATGTGGTTTTACTTGCACAGAAGTGATTCTAGATCAACCCTGATACTCCACGTCAGCTGATACAAGTCCATTTGCGCAAGAAGAGCTTTTCCTCTGAATCGTCTTTTGAAGGAAAAGATTGCACAGATCAGCAAACTTAATCTTCAACCACAAACTGATAAAGGTTGTTTTCTGCTGATTCTCACTATACTATCCCAAGCCAAAAGAACCCACATTTGAAGAAGGTTTAAAAGAACATGTATTGCAGATCCGTCGCCATGGTGGTCTATATTGTTACTCTGTATTTTACTCTGGAAGCAGCATGTACTTTTTCTTTTTTTGACCATGAGGCCAGACATTGAAATAACATTATATTATTATTGTAACAGATTGAGAGTGCATCGTAGAAAAGTGTGGAATAGTGTGGTTTAAACCCCCAGAGGGATTGGAGCCCTTTGGTAATATTGACTGAGGTCAAAAACACGCCGTTATTAGCTTGTTAGGGCTATGGGCTTCTTAACAGCAGTCGCTTGGAAAGGTGAGAAGTTTCAAAGCAAATTTCAAAGTTTAATATAATAAACCTTGTACCAGACATCAGCAGCCATGGGCTCCTCTAAGCATGTGCAGAATGAAAATGATTGATGCCCACAATGCAGGAGAAGGCTAAAAGAAGCTGTTTACTCTTAATGTAATTAAGAAATGCTAGTTAACAGAATTGGTAACGGTCAAGTTGAGGTCTGAATGACCTCAGAGAACTGCTTGTAGGATTCCTAGAAATGCTAAATAAAAACCTATGTCCAAAGACCTTCAGGAGCAGATTCTGGGGGTGGTAGGGCACTGTTCTACTGTGCAGCGACACCTGCACTAATAAAGTATGACTTTCAGCTTCACGAAAGAGTCATCAGACAATGACCTTTTATGGATCCTCACCATAATATTTTGATGTGAACATTTTCCTAAACAAGCCTGATGCATTTTAAAATGTTTTGGAGGATTAAGTGGGACATACAAAAAGGGTCCAACTGTTAAGTTCAAGGGTGGATTGATTGGATTCGATAGGATTCGATAGCAAAAAAAGACTGGAAACTAATGAGGTGTTCTTGAAAGGAGACTTGTGCCCACCATCTTTCAGTTGCAATAATGAAACATTTTATTTCAATCAAAAGTACAGTGTGGAGAGAGCCTGCCAATTCTCGGTGCCCCTCTGCTCTCACTCTAGACAACGGAACACCATTTTATACCCTACTATAGGTCTAACTCCACGAGGGGTGTAAATCCACCGTCACATACTATGGAAAGTAGGTTCAACCTAAGCAACCTCCTATATTTGTTCAGTTCATGTATGGTTTTACCAAGTTAGGCCTGGGAATGGATCTTGTTCTCTTTTCTCAAGTCTAACCCATATTATTCCTCAACTCCATACCATTTCTTATATAATGTATATACACTACACTACCATTGCAACGTCTAAAAAAAAAAGCTGAAGATGAAAAGAGGATGGCTTCTCCAACTCTACAATGGACAAGCTGAAGGATGGACAAGCTGAAGGTTTTGCCATGGCCCTCAAAGTCCCCAGACCTAAACATCTTTGAAAATCATGGGCAGACCTCTAAAGAACAGTCCAGCAAGATGGTTCAAGAATCACAGAACTAGTAGTTGTTGTTTGCCAGAAAGAATGGGCCCCAAAAATCTACCAACCAAGACTTGAATGATTGGCTGTTATACTTACCAAAGAGGGTGTTATTAAATACTGACCAGTCAGGGTGCCCAAAAGTTTGCGCCTGGCCTTTTTTTTTTTGTTCTTACAGAAACAGAAATTTTGACCAGGGGTGGCAAAACTTTGGCATGCTACTGCGTCTAAGGGAACTGTTGTCATATACATTTATTATTTACAATGTCCAGCACTCCTGATGAGTGAGCAGCCTTTTTCTTTACACGCATGAGATGACAGAAACACTTCCGTGACTGCTTGCTATAAACACCAAGGTTGACAAATGAGATAAGGGTAGTTCAAGGACATGAGGAACCCTTACAAAATACTTGAAGGAGAGACATTGCATTGCAGAGTGTTGTAATACTTATACTGTACTTACACATTTTTCTGTACTATGCTATATGAACTAGCACTATAGCACCCACTTAGCAACATCTTAGCATCCACCTGAAATACAAGAGCAACCGCCATAGCAACTACCTGGTGTACCAAAGCAACCACCTCAGAACACCTTAGCAACATGATATAACCCATTGTGTAAAACAAACACCAATGCTCTGCTTAGTTGTGACTTAAGTCTGACTTGTCTGAGTTGAGTCAAGTCATGGTACTGGACTCCCCACCTCTGCAGATAGGCATAGACTGTGTCTGAAACGGAAGGTAGCTAGCTGACTTGATGCCTTGCTGTCCACGCTGTCTAAGAAGGCAGCGTAGTAAGAAAGATCTCTGTAACCATATCAAAGAAACAACAATGCTGCCTGATGGTGCCAAGGTATCGACAGCTCACTGCTAGATATGGGCCCGATACAGTAGACTTAGATCTTCCTTTCATCCAAATCCTGCCTAAATAGGCATTTCTTACATTTCACACACAGCCATCATTAAACTGCCATCTTGTTTCCTTAAAAAAAACAAGTGAGGAAATAGCACATGAAGTTAAAAGGTCAAGAACCTTTATCATTCATACCATCGACCATAATAGTGTTACTATGCACACTATATGGACAAAAGTATATGGACATGGTATTAAAAAGGTATTAAAACAAGGTATTAAAAACAGTGTATTCTGCTTTTGTTGGAGCTACTATCTCTACTGTCCAGGGAAGGCTTTCTACTAGATTTTTCTACTAGATTGCTGTGAGAATTTGATTCAGGATGTTGGATGATCACCACCCCAGCTCCCTAAAAGATCCCAAAAGCACATACCAGATGTATTGGCTTGAGCAAACACACTCCAGAGAACACAGATCTACTGCTCCACAGCTCACTGCATGGTGCCAATAGCTTCATTTCCTACTCTATTGTTAATACTTCTCTACAGGGACTAGACAAGCTGTGTGTGTGTGTGTGTTTGTGTGTTTGCACATCTGTTTTATAGCAGCCGAAAGCATTTATTAGAAGGAGTGTCCACAGACATTTGGATATTAAGTGGATTTAATTTGCCAGATCCTGTTTTCTATGTCTTAAAATAAATTGTGTGGAATTGCTTGTCCTGGAATCGTCTCCAATTCCCATTACTTGGAATCAGAAGCAGAGTTGTCCCCAAAATTCATGGAATTGAGCGTTCCTACACTTCTAAGAATAAAGGGACCTGAATGGTAATTTGAAGAACCACTTTTGGTTCCATAAGGAAGCATAAGATGTTTGTAATGGAGAAGTGTGAGGAACCTTAAACTGGTGAATATTCTATAGACCTTTTAATGGTTCTTCACATTCACACATATATATATTACTAACACGGTTCTTTATGGGAACAAAAGTGGTTCTTTTATGACATCCCTCAAAGAACTCTATGATGCACCTTTATTTTGTGGAAGTTGAGTGAAAACTATGGGTGACACTGGCGAAATTTAACTCTTTTTTTTATTAAGCTTGCAAAACTTTTTAAAGCGTGGTTAATTCAGCACTGCTGATTGTACTGGGCCTAAATAAACTGAGGGTTGCACCGCTAACCAGTTTAGGTTATGCATGAGAACTGCAGCAGGTACTATAACTGTCTCAGGCCTCAGCATTCTACTCAGCACAGCTCTACTCAAATAGACCTTTTGCAGCACCCACGCTACTTAATATACACAGCTCTTGTGCTTGTTGCGTGCATGTGTGTGTGTGTGTGTGTGTGTGTGTGGGGGGGGGGGGGGGTGTTGGCTGGTCTGTTCATTTGTTAATAGTTCATTTCTCTTTTTTTTGCTTTGGAGCACTGAACTCCCAACCACCAAACACACACACACACACACACTCAGAAGCACAAGCGTTATTGCACAAACATAAGGACTGAGTGATGGAAGTGATGTTTCTGAGCATGTCTTTTATACCATATAAAAAAGTCAGGTCAAGTATAAATATTATGCAACCTGCTGCATAGCTTTTTTTTAGGTTTCTCAACTTGACTCAAAATCCGCTGATATTCTACCAGGGAATCCAGCAGCATCAAGATTACAGTCAGCAAGTGCTTTATGACAGTGTATTTTGTACATGAGTCTAGAGAGAAATCTACACTTTTAAAAAAAGGTTCTAGTCAAGTCAAGTCAAGTCAGATTTATTTGTATAGCGCTTTTTACAACTGTTATTGTCACAAAGCAGCTTTACATAATTAGTACTTAATAAAGGACAGAGACAGAGAAGAAAGAAGAAATAACATGAAGGGTCAAAGACCCCCGTGAGCAAAAAATTCCCTCAAAGCTGGAGGAAGAAACCTTGGGAGGAACCAAGACTCACAAGGGGGACCCATCCTCCTCTGGTCAGAACTATTTAAACATTAATGATAAAAATTACCAAAGCAGATACAACAGAAAGTTAATACTGGTGATATTAATAGTGTCAGACAGCCACGGGTCCATCTAGGTTTCAGCACGGCCACCAAACAGGCAGCAGCGGCAGGTGGGAGAGCTGCCGGTCCGCCATGGGTGGTGGCGGGTGGGGGGGCCCGCTGGCCGGACTGGTAGGTGGCAGCTGGTTTGACGCAGGTAGAGGGGACCTCAGCGGGCAGTCTTCCAGCAGGTCGGGCTGGGTGGCCATTCTACAGGGATTCTATAGTAAAGGCAGTGGTACTGTACAGAATCATCATAACACAAACAACCTTCTGGATGCTTAAATGGTTAATTGCCTGGTTAACAAACTTCTATAACCAAAGAATAGCCCCACTGTACTGTAGTTACTGAGAGAACTCTAAAAGGTTCTTCGTACCGAAAAGGGTTCCACTTTTCAGTAACTACAACCCTTTTAGCTTAGAGTGTGTTCCCAAGTTTTCCATTTTTGTGAAAGAAACCCGGCATAAAGGAGCTGTAGGGCTGCACATGTGAACGATGCAAAATGCAACCATCACCAGACAACGTATTCCAAAAAGGACCTTTTTGGTAGGGCGATTCAAATGGCCTGTGACTGACAGGGGTCCTAAAATTGTAATTGAGTTGTAGGGCCCAGTGTATAATCTTTTCATGGGGCCAAAAATCCCTGGCAGAGCCCCTGGCCTTCAGACTAGGGGAATGAGTGCAGAGTGCTCCCTCCTACTTTGATACTTCGACAGACTAGCTGCAGCATCCCTAGGTTTCAAAATCACTGTGGAGTTCAGACAGACAGCTGCATCTCTCCGGGGCCATTGATGTCCCTTTTTCTTCTCTTTTTTTTTAAAGTTTAACACTCACAGTGTTCATTTAACACAATCAGTGTTGATTTAACACTGGCAAATTTGGTGTGAATGATGCACACACACACTAAAGGCATCTTGCCGGATATAAGTCTATAAACAAGAGAGAAAGAGGGTGGGGGTTTAACTGAGGTTTTGAGGTTTTAGTTAAAATAACATATTGCAGTTGTTCATCTACACAATGCCTAAAAAGTCATTCTACTCACAAAATGTTTAAAAAAATAATATTAACGCTTTTCAGTTTGCCACAGATACTCTGACATGTAGGTCCCAACTTCTAAAGAGAACATGATAAAATAAGCTTTTTCAATCATGGAAACTGTACTGAACATTCCGAGTGGTGACAAAAAGTCTAGCCTGGTCTGGTCAAAGGAACAAAGCAACTCAGTTAAAAAACTACAAGCAGTTATAACATTACAACAACTTAATATTTAGCGAAACATGATCATATAATATGCAAGAACTACTAGTGAAAACAACATATCAAGCTGACATTTGGACGTTATGACAAGCTAACACCGGTAATAATACTTTCATAAATTCCACTTCACAACCAGGAAAATGCAGTGAGATTGCAAGAGTGTTTTTTTTTTTTTTTTGGTATTGCATTAATATATTTTTGGAAGGTTACCTACTGATTCCTGTCCGCCATGACTTAGCTAAGTTACAGAGAAACTACGCAGCACTGTAAAAATAACCCAGCAAAATGACCAAACATGCTTTAGATTCAGTTGATTTAGTTTTACAGTAATTGCAGTAATCGCGACAGCATACCTTCTTTCACATTTCCTCATGTCTTGTTTCTGTTCTATTTATGTGTTTAGAAGAGAAAGTTGCTGTTCTAGATGTCAGCTGAAGGTAGAGAACACTGAGAGATTAAAACCTAGGCCTGTGGTCAAAACAACTGTGGTAAATTTAGGCCTAGAAGACTTTTGACCATATTGGTTGTTAGTAAGGTGATGGAGTGTATGAATGTGTGAAGGTCATGGTTGCATCTATCTAGATGTATTAATTATTATTGGGTATTGTGCAAGTATTTTGTAATGCGATTTTATGTGTGAGGCAGCTTACGAGACCTTTTCTGTCTTACTTCTTCCTCTGGGGTTATTGGTTGTCCACCCTCAAAACATTAACAGAGATAGGGCCAATATAAATGTGTGTAAATGATCATTTTAAGTAATAAAAAGCTATTTTCATTTAGTTTTTATGAGGTTTTCTGAGTAACAAAGCTCAAATACAGAGACAACATGTATTAATGACAGACACTGACTTTGCATGCCAAGGAAACAGGAAGTGGCCTGTATGTACAGAATGTGGTATATTGAATTAAATGTTAAATAGCAAATTGCATACACTGTTAAACATGGTGGTGCTAGCATCATGCTCCAGGGCTGTTTTGCTGCCAGTGGAACTAGTACATTGCACAAAGTGGATAGAGTGATGAAGAAGGAGGACTAGACTTTTGGTCACCATCAACAAGCATCTGGCAGAATTCTAGTAGGATATGCAGTCATTCTTCTTGCCAGATGTGACAAAGCAATCTTTTTTATTTTTGGCACTGACTCGATTTTTAATCACAGTCCTTAATAAAGGCCTTTCCGTAAGCTTAATGTTAGCGTGCTTTATCCATTCCACAACCGTCTCACAAGTGTGTTTGGAATCACTGTAGTCAATCATGATCACCAACTGGAAGTTAAAGGCCTTAACTTTGGCCAGTTAGAAGACATGTTGGAACGTTCAGCCCCACTAAATGAATAATCTAAGTGAGTGTATGTATACTTTTGATCATGTGTGTTTAATGTTGACCCTGTGTTGATTTCAGAAACCCCCTAAAATGAAAACGTGCACAAAATTCTTGTTTTTTTCCTACTTATCCTTTGAAATCACTACAGCAAGTCTGGGTTGATCTGGATCAACTGATCTGCTATGTGAATGAACATACAGCGAACATTATCCCATCGATAATATGGGGGCCCCTATTTTGGTTTTCAAAAATGATATTTTATCTTCAAGCCAATTTAAGTGATTATTATAATAACACATACATTCATCAAATAAAATAACTCTTAAGACCTTGGGGCACTGGCCCCTGTCCTTAATCCATCCCTGCTTGTATGTGTTAAAACATTGATACTAAGTGCTTTCTCTAAGCAGAAGACTTGATATTTGGAATAAACTGGTGATGTAAATTTGGGGGAAAATATTTCCAATTAGGGCAAATAAATGTACAGCATAGGTCTGTATTAATAATAACTGTTTAATGCACAGACATCCAATGAGTTTAATACATTAATGAATAATTATATTTTTGTTCAAATATATATTTTTGTTATATATGTTTGTATTTTTGCATATATTTTTTTAAATATATAATATTAGGCTTTAAGGTGTCGGTATCGGTCGATACTCATCCTGGTCACTTGGTATCGAATCGAACAGCAAATCTGAGGTATCTCACATCCAGCCACCTGCCGCTGACTGAACACGACCCGTTTAGAGTGTAACACCCCGCCACGTCATTCCGAAAGCTCTGCATCGCTCCACGTAATACTCCACTATATCATGACATATTAATAAAATTGTTAGTATAAATATATTTAAAAGCTAGTTAGTTATTTGCCATAACGCACAGAGTTGTAGCTACGTTGTTTATAATGGCTCATTTGTTTTAACACAAGCGGTAACCGTTCTAGAGGAACGCTTCTCCCTTGAGTCGTGTTCTCGCCGGAACGGGATATCTTGAGCACAACCCGGAGACTCGCTGTAAACATTTCGTTTCGACTCTTCAGTTTCAGTTTTAGCCGATTTTTAAGTTTAGTTTTTGCGAACTGAGCATTAACGCTGGAGGAGGCAGTCGCCCTGCTGGAACTGTACCTGGTTGTTATGGTCATTTCTTTCTCCTGGGCTGTTTATTTCCTATTCGTGTCGAAACCGGGAATAGGGAAGAACTATAGGATTGACTGAGAGGATCTTCGGCTGCAGGTGATCTTACTGAAACCGAGTCAAACCCCCTTCAGGAACCTAAATGTATTTTTAAACGTTCAGTCGTGATGGAAATGTGTCTGAATATGTAGCCATAGCTTGGGACATTAGCCGCTAGGCTAACTGCCCGCACAGATACACCAGCTGAGAAAACAGCAATGGTCAGTTCAAGCTGGGTATTTTGTGTGAGTTTGATGGTTTGGCTGATCTACCAGCATTACCAACCCGTCCAGGCTGCACGACCAGCTAGTCAACGTGCTTGTCAAACAGCAGAACCAATGTGCTAACCAGTTTGATGATGCTGGTTATACTGGTCAACCTCTGTGCTGGTCATGCTGGTCGACCAGCTGATTAAAAAAAATCAAATCAAATTTTATTTGTCACATACATAGTCATACACAGTATAACTTGCAGTGAAATGCTTTTTTGACAGTCTGCTCACATCAAGCTATACAATAAAAATCTACATTTAAACTTAACTAAACCTTAACTTAATGAAGTAAAGTGCAAAAGAAAAATAAAATAAAAATGAAGAAAATAAAAATAGAATAAGTTACATTTAAGTTAAGAATAGAATATAAAAATGAAAATATAGAAATATAAGCAAAAAAAAGTACAGAATACAAATATATATACAGAGATGAAATAGTGCGTGTCTGTGTGTGTGTGTGTGTGTATATACATACATATACATATGTACATATTTATCTGTATGTGAGTGTATGTGTGAGTTAAAAGAAATATTTCCATTGTTGTCCGTAGTGTGTTTTCCGTGAGCCATGGTTGTGTATTGTAGTGAGTGAGGGTCCAGTTTGTGTATGTAGATACTTTGATTTAGTGTCCTAAGTCCCTGTCCCCATTCAAGGCACAGATGGCTTGTGGAAAGAAGCTCCTCCTCATTCTCTCTGTGTTAGCCTTCAGGGTTCTTAAGCGTTTCCCCGAGGGCAACAGAGAGAACAGTCCATTGTTGGGATGACTGGGGGGGATTAATCTGGTAAAGATCGTTGTTTTGGTGTGAGTTAAGTGGTTTAGTTGGTCTTTCATCATGGCCAACCTGACCAGGCTGCTCATCCAGCTGGTCAATGCGCTTGTCAAACAGCAGGACCGAGGTGTTGACCAGTTTGATCACGCTGGTTGTACTGGTGGACCAGTGCAGTCAGGCTTGACATGCTGGTCATACTGGTCGACTAGCTAATTAATCTGGTTTAGCTTGTTGTTTTTGTAAGAGTTTGATGGTTTAAGATGGTCTACCAGCATGACCATACAGATCAAGATATTCAACCAGCATGACCAAACTGTTCGATCAGCAGGACCAAGGTGGTTGACCAGTATGACCAACATGTCAAGCCTGACCACATTCGTCCACCAGTATGACCAGCTTGATCAAACTGGTCAACCCGCTTGGTCAAGTTGGTCATGCTAACTTGGCCAGCTAGTCCATCAGACTGAAATGGAAACATATGGTATGCTGGTCAAGAGCTAAAATGGTCAAACCAGCTCTTCAGCACCTTCATCCCCATGCAAAAAAATGAACCTTGGTTTAGACATGATGAATGTGGTCAAGTTCTGTTTAGAAAATTGATGCCTACAACAGACATGTACATGTAATGCTGTTCTGCAGTAGGGATGCACCGATCCGATACTAGGATCGGAAATCAGTCCCGATACTAACAAAATTAGCTGGATTGGGTATCGGATCATTAGTCTGATTCACAGAACCGATCCGATTTCCGCACTGCCGGTATTCTAGGCTTTATAATCCTGGATCAGAGTATTATATAGACATCATACACACATATTAGCAAACAGCAATACTCCCCCTATCTAACCAGAATGGTGCCCTCAACCTGTCATCCTCTATCAGTAAGTAATCCAGCCCTTCCATACAAGGAGAACCGAGAAGGGAGGAGCTGCTAGCTCCTCTTTAGTCTCACAAGACTTTTAAAAAAAGAATAAAAGTCCAGAGTCCAGACAACACTGAGCCGAGTTCCAGCACAGGTATTAGTTTTAGAGACCAATAAACAGAAATTATGTTCATTTATATCTGTGTTCATTTGTTATAGTTTGTTTTAAGTTAGTGAAGTAATGATTACTTCAATCCTGGTGACTATTCTCTTCCAGATGGTCAGGTTTATTATCTGATATTAATCAATTCAACAATGGTTTTGGATTAGTATCGGGTGTCTGCTGATGCGCAAAGTTCGTGTATTGGTATCTGTATCAGAACATGGATTGTGCATCCCTATTCTACAGTCTTTAGTCGTACAGTATTTTTACCTTTTTTTTTTCTCTGCACCTTACAGGTTTTGAAGATGGTACTGCTGAGGTAGCTGGTGGCTTCCAGTGCAAAGCTCTAAACATGGACTTCTCAAAGTTTCTGGCGGATGACTTCGATGTGAAGGAGTGGGTGAATGGCGCTTTTAAAGTGGCTCAGCAAGATGCACCAGGACGAGCAGATGCACATGCGGCAACTCTTGTCATGAAGCTCCAACTGTTCATCCAGGAGGTTAACAACTCAATAGAAGGTAAATACTGTTGTTCAGGCTCTTAACACCTTTATGGAATGAAAGCAGCTTGTGGCTAAAGTGCATTTTATTCTGATAAGAAAAGAGACCCACAGCGTCACCCACCGTTCCGCTTTGTGTCCAGTTGTGTCTGCTAGCTAGCTAGCTCGCTACCTTGATAATGACAAACTCGGATGCAGTTGTGGTCAGATGCTAACATGTGCTCATTAATGTCATGGCAGTATTGGGCTTTCAGTGATTTATTTGAACTGTTCTTTTTCTGGTCCAAAATGAGTTACAACATACAAGTGCACAACTTGAATTTTTGAGGTTGTGACAAAATGCATTAGGTTGACACACACAACACACGATACAATAGGGAACCAACTTCAGCGCCCGGGGAGCAGAGAGGGTAAAGGGCCTTGCTCAAGGGCCCAACAGTGGCAGCTTGCCGAGTCCAGGAATCAAATCCACAACCCTGTTATCAATAGCCTTTAACTGCTGCACCTGAATTTCCCTCTCTAGCGTCTCGTTCTGCACCTGAATTTTCCCTCTCTAGCGTCTCCTTCTGCACCTGAATTTTCCCTCTCTAGCGTCTCCTTCTGCACCTGAATTTTCCCTCTCTAGCGTCTCCTTCTGCACCTGAATTTTCCCTCTCTAGCGTCTCCTTCTGGGCCTAAATTTTTCCTTCCCTTCCATTCCTTTCTAGACCTGAATTTTCAATAGCAGCTGCAGCAGGGCTGCAGAGCTGTTCAACACCACTGCCAGTGTTGGGCTTTCAGTGATTTATTTGAACTGTTCTTTTATCTGGTCCATAATGTATTACAGCATACATCACAAGTGCACAACTTTAATTACGCATTAGGTTGACTAAAACACAATACAATAGGGGAAGTCCAAGGAGCTCAGTGCAGATGTATGACAATGATGATCGCAGACATCATTGCAAATGCAGAGTTCAAGATCATCAGTTCAAACAACTGTCTGTAGGTACATATAATTGGGAGGTATCTCCCATCTCCTTTTTGACCTGAATTGTCCATTGTAGCTGAGTTGCTCAGGCACTTGGAATAAAATCCTGAGGTGTATTTGTCCATCTTTACCACTTTACAAAGGTCTGGAAGAAGACCCAAACTGCCACAGCAGTGTCTGTCCTAAGTCAAGTGAGTATGTCTAAGAAAACGGAGAGACTTCAGTGCCAAAAAAGAAGCAACGTTTAAAGTTGACATCTTCAAGCTCGACTAAAGTTTGCAGCTGAACACATGAACAAAGAAAAAGCCTTCTAGTGGAAAGGAGATCTTTGGAGGAGGTAAATGTGAAGCATTCAACTTCAAGAAGATTGTGCCAACTATTAAGCATGGTGGTGGTAGCGACATGCTCTGGGGCTGTTTTGCTGCCAGTGGAACTGGTACATTGTACCATAAGGAATAATGAAGCCGGACTATCTCAGAATTCGTCAGAATAACCTCAAACCATCAGATAGATGATTGGAAACAGGACTAAATGGCCTCATTCAGCAACTGTTCTTAAGACAAAAATTCTTCATAAATGCCACCTTCCCAGTTTTCTCAAAGATTCTGACACCAGGAGGACAATAGGATTCATCATGAATCTGACAGAATGATCACACATTTCTTTTTGTTTTAGTAAAGGGATGAAATGTGATCTAAGTAGACCTCAAAACCTTTCAATTGATATTGTTGCCAGTAACTGGCCTTATCTAGCTGGTGAACATAGTAGCTGTCACTTGACTAGACTTTGATGTTGAAAGTAAAGTGGTTTTCCTCTATTGATTATCATCAGTTGCTGGCTTATCTTATGCCGTACTTTACATAAAAAGGAAGCAACATATTTGAACAGTTGAAGGTCTCCTAAAATTAGAGAATTGGGGAACGCTCTTGATTTTGGGAGGGCAATGAAAATCATTAAGTTTCTGGTAGAAATGGAACACTGTTGTTCATGCAGTGGCCAATATGGCAATATACAGATTTCACGGCACTCGTTGAAAATCATAAGTATCGTCAGAACTTCTCGAACAACTGCACCTGCACACATCTTCAAAAAACATAATTATAGGGAGCCTGTAAATAATAACCAGTGTATGAATCCGTTACAGTGTGCTGATTTGATGTGCAAGCAAATTAAATAAAGTCTTCATATTTTTATCAGTAGATTTCCCCCCACAATATCCCTTCTTTAGCATTATTCAGATGCTAAGTAGTTTCACATGAGGGGGTGGGGTAATGTAATAATGACTAATGTTTCTAAAAACTGGTGATTATTTTCTGCTAAGCTAATGACAATAGAACTTATTCAACTTTGGGGTTTTTTTTTTTTTGTTTTTTTTAAGAAATGTCTTCTCTCAACCTACTTAGATTCACAAGATTCTGATTTTCACCATTGCTTTCTTATTTGGGATCTGTTCATTTTATGAGGACTATGGGCATCCATCATTATCATCTACATTTACATTTATGTCTGCATTTAGCAGACACGCTTATAAAGTGCGACTTACACAAGTGCTTCACTGTTTACTCAAAATATCCTTGGGTAGTTTGTATCGGCTAGGATCCAAATATACCTCTAAACTTGGATACTAATAATACTAGGTCATTATAGAGACCACAAAACTCAGCACTACACTTCATCCAGGTACTCTTGGATAAGATGGGTCTTCAGTGTGCATTTGAAGACCAAGAGCGTCTCTGGCGTTCGGACACCCAGGGGAAGTTCGTTCCACCACTTCAGTGCCAGGACAGAAAAAAGCCTGGACGCTCGTCTTCTGTGGATCTTCAAGAATGGCGGCTCAAGCCAAGCAGTACTTGAAGCTCGAAGGGAATTATCAGAGCAGACCTGTAAGCAATCCTGTGGTTTAAAAACACATCATGAATCGTGGACTTTTCATTAGGACTTTTCTCAAGAACACACAAGAAACTTCCTTGGTATTTTACTACTGGACCTGACACACTGCATTCACTTAAACTAGCTAGTTTCAGGTAATACATTTGTAATTGAATTAAATAAATGGACATGTTTAATTATGAGAGACTGAAAGGTTTGTGTATGTAATGTTTTTGGTGGTAAAGTAATGAGGTGTAATGAATCTCAAAACTCATGTTTTGTATGTAATGTAGCGGTTGAGGTGAAGCCGAAGCGGAGCGATTTGTCTCTCGCACGCTTTTTTTTCTTCTTTTTTTTTTTTTCCTTCTTCTTTTTCTTCTTCTTTTCATTACATTACATGTCACAATAACTATTTTTATATTTGAACGATATATTATCTCAGGAATAATTGGGATAAACGATAATATTGTCTTTTTGCTTAGTTTTTAGCCACAGATGATAGTGCTAATGTAATACAATTACACCCGATTAACAAACTTTTTAAATGATTAAAATATTCAGAAATTGGAATTGGAGCATAAAAATGGTTAACTATTCTTAATAAATTAAACAGAAATAAAGTAGTTAAACAAAGCTGAGATACTGGCACAGTAAACACAATGGGCAATATTGAGGTCAGCAAAAATGGTCACGTCTATATATTGCGGTCGATAATGTAATTATCATAACAGGCCTAGTTACACAGTAAAAGTTTTTTCCCTTTTAAAATTTTTTTTTATTCAGTTTTATCCACACGCTCTGTTCACATGACCGACAGCTGCTTAGTCAGTACGTTTCCACTGTAGCTGTGCATCCAGACTACTGTAAGCAGTAACAGAGCCAGTAAAACTAAATTTCACAGCGAAAAACTGTAATAAATAGTAGTGTTTTTTGTTGTATTATTAATTCTATAAAACAAATGGCAGACTCCTAACAGAAGTTGTGATGCAGATAATTTACCGTCAAGTTGGAAGGTCCGCACACCTCTTTTACCTTCTCCACATTGTATTACTGACTTATTCTGCAATAGATTAGGTCCATTTTTTGCCTCAACATTCTACACACAGTCTCCAATAATTACAGTGTGAAAACAGGTTTTCAAAAAATATGCAATTTTATATTACTGATGAAAATGATCAATTATTAATTAATTAATTAAATCATTAATTCATTATTAATGGTTATTTAGAGGTTACATATCTGTACACACTCATAGCCTAATACTTGCTTCATGTACCTTTGGCAGCAATTACAGCTTCAAGGTTTCCTGGGAAAGAAGCCACAAGCTTGTTCCACTTGTTTCTGGACATCTTTGCCTGTTTTTCTTGGTATTTCCTTACAAGCTCTGTCAGGGGAGCATTTTCAGCTCCTTCCACAAATGTTCAATTGGATTGGGCCAGAGTTCTCCTTGAGCAGGTTTTAACAAGGATCTCTGTGTACTCCCCAGTGTAGTCCCGCTGCTAAAATAAAAACATCCCCACATCTTGACGCTTGGAATTCAGTCGCTATTCAAAAACATAATTTTGGTTTCATCAGGCCAGAGAATTTTATTTCTCATGGTTTGGGAGTCCTCATGTGCCTTACTAAGGCCAGAATCTGTTTGGTCAGATTACCATAAAGGTGTACTTTGTGGCCTGCTACCTGGATGGATCTTCAAGGTTCACTAATCTCCACAAGGGTGCCTTAGTGTTCAGAGTCAGAGTCAGAGTGACCCTCAGGTTCCCGCTCACCTCAACTCACCTGGCTTTCCTGATTGTTCAGTTGGGCTGGGCGGCCAGGTCTAGAAAGGTTCTTGGTGGTTTCAAACTTTTTGGGACCTGTAAAGCTTCAGCAATATAACTTTTTTGACCCCATGGCTGGAGTTTGCTCTGACATGCACTGTCAATTTGTAGAAACATCTCAAGGAGAAACAAAAATGCACCTCAGCTCACTTTTGGGTGTCATATCAAAGGGCGTGCATGCTTGTGTACATATGATATTTTACATTTACATTACATTTACATTTATGGCATTTAGCAGACGCTCTTATCCAGAGCAACTTACAAAGTGCTTTACTATTTACCCAAGAAAAGCCTTAGCTAGCTAGAATAGACTATAAGCCTATAAGCCCTAGCTAGCTAAGGCTATACGCCTTAGCTAGCTTGATATTTTATGTTCTGATTATATAAGAGCACAAATGTCTAAAAACCTGCTTTCACCTAGTCAGGTTGGGCTATTTTGGTAAAAGTTTGTCTGCTTTTGCCTGTAATCATTCTGAAAGAGCCATACTAATAGCTTGTATTTCACTACTAACATTGTCTTCTGTGCTTTTTTTTATATCTTTTTGTGTGTTCAGAGAGCAGCATTCAGGCCCTGCAAAACATGCCACGTGTGTTAAGGGACATAGAGGCTCTGAAGCAAGAGGCTTCATTTCTAAAGGATCAGATGACTATGGTGAAAGAAGACATCAAGAAGTTTGAACAGGACACTGTGCAGTCCATGCAGGTAGCTACCCAAACAAACACCAGTTGTGGTGGAAATGTGGTTTATTTCCGTTAATGGACCTTGTTTATCTTCTCGTGTGTGTGTGTGTGTGCGTGCGTGTGTGTGTGTTGTAGGTGCTGGTGGAGATTGATCAAGTGAAGTCTAGGATGCAGTTAGCAGCTGAAGCTCTACAGGAAGCAGATAAATGGAGCACACTCAGCACAGACATTGAGGAAACGTTCAAGACACAGGTGTGTGTACGTGCGTGTGAGGGTGCATTTGTGTTCGCAAGTGTGCCTCTGTGTTGAAGTGATTTTTATCACAATTGGTTAACTCGAGGCGTGTGTGCATGTGTAGGATGTGGCAGGGATCAGCAGTAAGTTGGCAGCAATGCAGAGCAGTCTGGCCATGCTGGTGGATACTCCAGACTACAGTGAGAAGTGTGTGCAGCTGGAGGCTCTCAAAAACAGGCTTGAGGCTCTTGCCAGCCCGCAGATAGTCTCCACATTCAACACGCTTTCTACAGGTGAGAAACATACATACCCACCAGAGCATGTGAGTGCACCAGCCTCCCCCGTAATCACACTGCAGCTTAGGGTGCACCAGAGCTTCCAGAGCTTTGCTATTTACCCAAGAATAACCTCAGATAGTTTGAAAAGGCTAAAAATTCAAAGATACCTCTAAGTTTAGTCACTATTGGACACAAGTCAGTAAGGAGACCACTCTGCTATTCGCCCAAGTATTCTTGGAAGAGGTGGGTCTTTAGTCTGCATTTGAAGACAACGAGCGACTCTGCCGTTCGGACACCCAGGGGACACTCGTTCCACCACTTTGGTGCCAGGACAGAAAAAAGCCTGGACGCTTGTCATTACCAATCACTCCCCACTCGCACCTGAGAGAAAAACATCTCCTGCAGGATTTTTATATTCTTCATACTTCATACATTTCGTAGTGGTGTATTTATTTTAGAAACCTGAAAAAGACATACTTTGCACATTATTTAATCTATGCTTACTTGAAATTTACTTACTATGAAAGCTTACACTCTGAAAAAATAAATGCCATACTGTAGTAGCCATACCATAGAAGAACCATTTTTGGCTTTGTAAAGAACTATTCCTGACACTCACACCTCTCTATTACAAACATAGTTTCTTTGTGGCATCACTCAAATAACCTTTGGTAGCATCTTTATTTTTAAAGTAAGAGTCCTCTGACTACAGCTGGCGCTCATCAGAATATAACATGGCAATATATAATAAAGATGTTTTAGTGCCTGAACCTTCTAATGAGCATGGCTTTTTATCTTCAGATCAAGCCAAGCTGTTTGTGCGAGTTTTCACAGAAATAGACAGAATGCCTCAACTACTGGCTTACTACTACAAGTGTCACAAGGTAAGGTTCACACACATTCCCTGTACATATTTGTTGGTTAAAACAATAATGGCTGTGTTTATAAGTTGCAAGGTGTTATATGATGTAATTTAATAAAAAATAAAAAAAACGTAACACTGAGATGGAACCATGCTGGCTACGGTGGTTATGTCATCGTCATAAGGGGTGCATTCTGTGAGAGAGCAAAATGAACTAGGCACAATTTTGCTGCAGTGGGTGCAAACTGTGCAGCTTTCTGCATAGAGTATTGTGAGAATGTAAGTCAGTGCCCCCCCCCAAAGCTTCACATTTGCCACCTGAGAGTGCACAAAATACTCAATATTTACACCCACAATCCATTTTGCCTCTGTGCCACATGGCTTTGATTTTAAAGAAGCTCACCATAGCCTCAGTTGTGTTGTTGATGCTAATACTTGTCTGTTCATGCAAAGATACAGGCTATTACTTTTTTGGTGCTATAAATGTAAATGTACTGTACATGTATTCCTGTTAAATATGTTAATATATTATATATATTCAGACACACTATTTAAAAGTGATCTTGTGTGAATGTGTGTTTGCTTCAGGTGCAGCTAGTGAATATGTGGGAGAGTGTCTGTCAGTCCGAGGCACCACTACAGCAGCAGCTCTCCGAGTTCTATGACACACTGCTCTCTACCTGGCACACACAACTACAGTGGACTAGCCAGGTAAAAAAACACACACACGACATACAGTGTGCCTTGCTTGATATGTAGTGCTTTAACACACCACAATGTGACACAACTGACACCTTTTTAATATAAAATATCAAAAATGGGTTTGGGTACCAAGGATCTATAAGGGGATTTCCACTGGAAACTGCTGCATAGCAAAGATACCACTGCATTAAAACTGCGAGGAGCTGCAAGTGAAACCAGCTAGCCTTACGTCTGCAGATCATTCTGATTACTGAATCGCTGATGTCAGTGTGTAGTTTCTCAGTTTGACTACAAAAGCATGATTGCAGGACTTTTCTGCTAAATATAATGTGCCACTATAGTTTCTGTCCTCAGACACACCCTGCTGCTTCTTGTGTTATGGTGACCTATTGTTGCATTCAGTGGTGCACTTTTTAAACAGACCTTGAGCAGTAGTTATTTTGTCATGGTTTTTCCAGACATAACCAATATGCCTGATATTGTTTTGTCTGAAAATCGAATGTAGGCCTTTATAATTTTCTTAATAGGAACATGATGATAAGCTTTAAAGGACAGGCGTTTGCAACATGTTGTCTTTAAACTTTTCAAAAGATGTTTTCTCACATTTGTTTGAGTTCTTTCAAGTTGAATATTTATTGGGACAACTGGAAAGCTAAGTTTGTACTGAATCAGAGTACTATGGGTAAATTGTCTAATTGTAAAATAAAGAAAGAGTTTAAAGGTCTAATGACAAACAAGGCTTTTAAAATGCTAAATTAATATTGTTCTCAAAATGTTCATACTCTGAATTTCTTATAAAACATTAGCACAACTCGATTCAGTGTATTCAAACTTGGTTTATAGCTTTTGTAATGGTATAGCTTTGTTTTTTACACAAGATTATCTGTTTTATCAGCCAGAAAATGTCAGTTGTTGCAACCACGCATGAATATTTGTAAATTGTTTATCAGTACTGAAAATGTGTTTAAAATAGCATTTAAACTTGTACAGTCATAGAAACCTTTGTCCTTGTGTTTATATGTGTCATGGCGTGTATGGCCAGACAAGACGGGATGAACACTAGCAGAGATGAAACTAAGCAAGATATTTAGATATATACACCAAAGGAGTACAAAAAAGGTGCAAAGGAAACAGGGTACAGCAAACTAAGGGTCAAAACTGGAACGTAAACAGAAGGTGACAAAGTGGCGAACACTACAAACCTGGGACTGGGAGGAGCAGGGAGTAATTTGGGGATGAGCCAGACACAACAGTGAGGTAAACTAAGGAGGGGGACAAACGAAAGCCACAATACTAGCTTGGGATACAGGGGAAACTAGAACTGAGAATCAGAGCAGCGCTCTGTGAAACAAAAGCTGGAGAGCCAGCTGCCTGACTAGATAATAAGGCAAGCCCAACCTTGCAGTACGCCGCGACTGCCTCGTGAGCTGGGGTCAGAACACTTGCCAACATGAACACGCCACCGACGCGTGGAGAATCAATTCACGGCAGAGAGAAGCCGTCAGCCAGCTCGTTAAATGCTCCCAGTCCCAGGTGCAACACATGAACATGAGTCAAACACAAATTGACAGGAAACAAGGCGGAAGTCCTTATATGGGCCTATGGGCGGCGACCTGGGGGAGGGCGCGATAACCAGGGCCTGACAATATGTGCATTTGAAGGAAATTAGCATTATAATATTAAAACACATTTTTTGTGATAAACTGAACCCACCGAAGTATGACCTTAATAATAATAATATTTTGGGAAGGACAACAGATCTTGGCCTTTCAGCACATTTTTCTTAAAAGTAGAATGAAATAATGAATACAAGAATAAAGGTGCATATGTGGTGGGCGGTTGCACCATTTGAGATGTAATCTAAACATTTATAAATGCTAAAATTGCTTTTTACAAATAAGGATAATGTTGTAGAATAATGTGATATATCATACATGTTGTAAATTAGATCAATATAGAAGTTATTTATTAGGGGAAAAAATGGTAAAACTATCATGTCATTGATTTTGTGTGTGTGTGTGTGTGTGTGTGTGTGTATGAACAGGTATTTAAGAACCCCTATGAAGTGGTGACTGTACTGATGATCCAGACTCTCGGTGCTATGGTTCCATCCATCCCAGAAAGCATTGCAGCGGCACTTGACCGCTGCCCTGCTGAGAGTCGCCTTGAAACCATTCTGGAGCTCCACCAGACAGCTGCCAACTTCAGCCGCAGTCTGGAAACTGCAATGCAGCCGCACCTCAGTATGTGTGTGGACCTCTGTGTGGCCGTCACATGTCTGACCACATGAGTTCCTAAAACAATACATGCCGTTTCTGTTCTTACTGCAGTGATGGTGTGGGATAATTGGCGTACCATTTGTTTTTTTTGTGTAAACACAATGTTTTTTTTCTAGGTGAGTGCAACCTTTTGAAGGTGTGTGAGCTGGTGTCATGCGTGTATTCACCATATAAAACTTATCAGATGCAGTATGGAGAACTAGAGGAGACCAACCTACTGATCCTACTCAGTGCTGTACCACTGGTGAGTATGTGCACATAAAGTCAGGTAGCTGCACGTCAAGGTAACTGGGCTGTATAATCATAGAAAGGCATTTTGCCACTCATCTGAGGGGCTTCGTTTGTTTAAATGGGTGGCAGGAACATCACTTGACTTTTAAACATCTGTGGTAGGTTCACATCAATAAGCATGGGACTTTTACGTGTACTCCATGGTCAGATCTTCTGGGTTAATGTGACTTTCAAGGGACATCACCAGAGTTGTAAAATGCAGTGCCAACATGATATGAACCAAACACCCACCACACTTTATTATGTTATGTACAGATATATGCACACTGTGCAGCATAGGCTGTGTCCATACTGTCCATACTACACAGTTCATGGATAAAGAATTAAGGGAAACAGACCCTAACAGACCATTTCCTCAGCATTAAGCACAGTATTTTTCCTTTCAAAACCTGATTTTTGATTCAAAACGATCTACATTTTGTTACATTTGATAATTGGCTTCATTCTGCTATTCTACAAAATTATTGTCTTCTATATTGGAATTGGATCTACTATACAGCCAATTATAACTCTTATCTTGGACATCGTAGATGCACTCCAGCGACAAAAGCCAATCAGTGACTATATTATATTGCATATTCATTTGTGAGCTAAAATCCACTCACCCTCCCACATTCCTCCAATTTAACGTTCATATGTACCCTCTTCAGCAGTACGCTAGTTACAGCTGCTGTTTTGTCACTCACCTGGATCCAAATAGGTACAAATAACAGGACCTGACTAAAATGGCTCCCATTTCTGTGTCTGAAGTGCCCTTTACATTCAGTTGCTCATTAGCGTGTCTGGCAGTTTCACACCTCCACGCTACACTAGCTGTCATATGACCCTACATGTGTAATGACATCATAGGTGTGAACCTACCACATAGATTTAAACAGCAGAATTTGGAATAACCTCCTGTTAGCGCATGTTTAGTGCGAACAGCAAACCATAGGCTATTTTGATTGTTTGTTTTTACTGTGAACGCCTCGATTAGGGCTGCGATCACAGAATGGAACAGTTAGAATGCCAGAGTGACTTAATCAGATTTGGCACTAATCTAGCAATTCATAGTAGAGCTATAATGTGCTCCTGTGAACGGGGACTAAACCCTAGTTTCCTGTGGTACTCTCTACTCTGTTTGGATCAGTAAGCACTGAATAATAAATGGAAAAAGAAAGGAACTTTTATGTTATTAACTGAGAAAAATACATATCAGACAGTAGAAATTGCAGCCACTCATGGACATATTAGAAAATTAATAAAATAAATTAATATGCTGTGTTCTGCCCAAATAGTTAAATGCCCCAAATAATTAGCAGTTGTTCTCTAAAATATGAATGTAAAACTCAGCAAAACAGTGATTTTAACAGGCGTTCACATATAGCTTTGCTTAGACACTGATTTACTCAGAATGTGTTGTTTCTCATATCATAACCACAACATCACAAATTTGATGTTTATTCGTGCAGCCCTATGTACAAACATCAATAACCAATTGGGCAGGGAGAGAGGAAGGGAGGAAGGTTAGCAGGTGTTACCTCCTCCAGCCCTGCACCAGCACTGCCAAGCAGGGGAACAGATTGTTATACTGTGTACTATTAGTGCAAAGATCTAAAACACAGCTCAACTACTAAACAAATGCATGTATGTGTATGTCTATAGGAGCGTGGGGAGGTCTTGGATTGTGTGTTGGAGCTCACACACTCTGTACAGAAAGTGTTTGGGCTGGCAGCGGCTGCTGTGGATCGTTGTGTGAAACTCACAGATGGACTTGGAGTGTGTGGTCTCATCAAAGCCCTACGTTCACTGTTCAGCAAGTATGGAGACAAACACACACATGCAATATATATTTTCATAACTGCCGTTAAAATAAAAATAAGGTTTGGGAAAATAATATTCAAAAGGGAATTAAATAAAGTTAAAAGAAAAGTTGCCAGTTGTTCGCTGTTTTTGTAGCTCTACGCTTATCAGCCCCCATTTTAAGGTGACTGACTTCAGATCAGATCAAATCAAGTCAAATCATGTTTCACATCAACTTACACTATAATGTACATACACAATACCCACACTATACATACTCTCTATGTATATTATTGCCCTGTTTAATGTACAGGTTCTATATATAGTCTGAAGTGTTTACATTACTACTGTGTTTACATATAGACACTTGATAAGGTGTGAATATAAGTGTAGTGCAGTGTGACTGAGCAGAGGTCACAGTTCCAGTAAGTAAGTGGAAGGTGCTGAGTATGTTTGTATGGGGTAGAGGTGTGATGAGAACTTGTGGTGATGGTGTTGAATGCTGAGCTGAGTTGTCCCTTATTTGAGAGTGGTTGGATACCAGGTAATCCTGTGGCCCCAGACAGCATAATTTAACCTCTCTCTCTCTCTCTGTCTCTGGGTAGATATGCTGGGCCTTCCGCTACCATGTCACTTAGGCCCTGGCTAGCATTACACTCTTTTAGCAGAATTCTCATCTCTTCTCTCTTTCTCATTCAGGTATGTGTCCGATTTCTCTGTCACTCTTCAGTCAATCAGAAAGAAATATAAATTAGAGGAAACACCCACCTCTGAGGTGTTCACTGAAGATTGGACGGCTTTCCAGAATTCTGTCAGGTGGGCTTGGCACTGTGCACTATCTATACCAAAGGGTTCAATCCAGTGTTCGGGGCCAGTCCATGAGACCTCTACATGTTTCATTTCATAACCTCCTGATAGTCCCTGTTTACCTGGCAAGCTAAACAATGGCTGTAATTGATTTTGCCTGGGGCTCTTAAGGGTTGGCTTGAAAACCCCTGCTGTGTATTGTGCATTTTCAGTGATTACATTTTTAATACATTGTATATATTGATTTATGTTCATTATGTTTTCTAATGATTTTACCTGTTTGTTGAATTGTAGAATAATTGCTACCTGTGGGGAGCTTCTCAGACAGTGTGGAGCTTTTGAGCAGCAGCTTTC
Organism: Salminus brasiliensis; assembly: GCF_030463535.1. Lineage (NCBI taxonomy): Eukaryota > Metazoa > Chordata > Actinopteri > Characiformes > Bryconidae > Salminus > Salminus brasiliensis. The sequence goes on from NC_132882.1 coordinate 30,575,339, forward strand.
AAACAAGTAAGACCTACAAACTCACACATACTTTATAGTGGTTCTCTGTGATTTGATTATTCAATCATGACCCACATGAATGTTTTTGTTGTGGCGTTTCATTGCCCACAATTGTCACGTCCGCTAATTCCTCCCCTGCATGATGTCTGGTGATTGGTAGGATCCTGGGAAAGGCAGGCCGTTTTCTATGGGAGGGATTTAACCCAAGAAGCCTGAGTGGTCTGCAAGAAGGTGGAGCGGAGAGGCGCGGCCAGAAGAACCCATGGCAGGAATATAATTACCTACAGCAGAGCAGCACGGCTGATTACAATACTCTGCTGGAAACCCTGCACACCCTCAAGGTTTGTCTGTTAAAACATTGTATTAAATCTCTTTTCTTTTCATAGTAGTGTAGTATATGCTTACACACTGACTGATTTACCGGAGCAGATTTGCTAGTACACTGGCATCATAGTGGTACTAATTAATGAAGAAGAATGGTATTTCCAAAGGACTGTTAGAGCTAGAGCTTCAGGTATATCTTCAATATACAGTTAAAGAGCCCAAAAATCTGGTAATGCCTCTGTTGAATTAACATTCTTCATTAACTCCTTCTGCTTCTGACTTCTATTACACCCTAAGGATAATTAATAAAGCTACACGCAACAGCCTTTAGCAGAACATCTCAGTCCCCTGAAAAACATTAAAAACCATCCTACAAACATCTCCATGAGTCTAAACAGTCACCGTGACACAGCTAAAGAGATTAAATATTAAAGATCATATATCCCGGCAAATTATTAGGGAATTTCTTACTAAGATGATTAAAAATAATATAAATGTATAATACAATCAAAGTGTTTGGGGAGGTAGGTTGTTTCCAAACAACCCCTACATGATGATGATGAAAAACATTAATCTGAATTATGTTAACTGACAAACAAACATTTCATAGACCTAGGAAGAAATAGGAAGTATACAGCTTCATAATATAATTCAGTTTTGTAGACAAGTAGGGACAAGTAGGAGATCAGTTATATGCTGTAATATCATGAAATTTGCCAAGATAAGTCGTAAGATAAGTTTTTAATAAATCAACGTGAGCACTCATGTTTGTGGCTGCCATTATTAAATCTTTGCTAAATGCTTAAACTGTAACTGTAGGTGTGTGATGTGTGTTGTAGGAGAAAGGCACTGGAAACTCCAGCCTGCTCTCTGAGACTCGTGCTGCTCTGACCCGTTTGAACCAGCAGGCAAATCAGCTCGCCTTCGACTCTGTGTTTCTGCAAATCAAACACCAGCTCTGCCTCGCCAATAAACCAGAGGTGGGTACCTGTGGGTCTGTGTCTATCATTGTTCGTGTGGTTGAGTGAGTGTATGAGAACGAAGAAGTGAAATGTTGGGACTTTGTATTCTTTTAGGGCCGGAGTTCTGCGGGTCTCGGTGAAACACTAACTGAAAACCTACCAACCTTCAGCCTCTCGCCACAGGAGTACATTACTAACGTAAGACACACACACACACACACACACACACACACACACACACACACACACACACACACACACACACACACACACACAATTATTCAACATGATGTTACTTGTGCAAGTTTGTTATGTAGTAAGTGTTTTTGTGTGTGTGTATGTGTGTATGCTTTAGATTGGGCAGTACGTTATGTCTTTGCCACTGCATTTGGAACCATTTGTGACTCAGGAGGACCCAGCATTGGAACTGGCCTTACACACAGGAAAACTACCATATCCACCTGAGCAAGGTATACCCATAAACGCACATACTCACTGGTAACATGATTAGAAATGGAACTAAATTCAGTCTGTCTGTCTGTCTTTCTATCTGTCTTTCTATCTGTACATGTGTATGTATACCAAGAAACAGATGTTTAGATTTGACCATAGCTGCACCATTCGATGTGAACTGGTAGCTGCTATTCTTAGGTACTGCTTGCGTCAGTGGTGCCCTGACCAGTCAAAGAAGCTTACAAAATGATTTACGTAGTCATATCAGAATATTCTAAAAGTGTGAATAACCACCCTTGGCTCATAAGTGACCAATGAGTGGAAGTATAAAGTAGGGGTAAATAAACTTTAATAAAGGGGCCAGTGAGCGTATGCTAACAGTTTGTTCTGCTTGTAGGTGACGATGTCCCAGAGCTGGAGAACACGGCAGATTATTGGCTGGGTTCTATCGCCAGGGCGACAATGCAGACTTACTGTGATGTCATTCTGCAGATTCCGGAACTGAGTCCCCATGCAACAAAACAACTGGCGACTGACATTGGTATGACAACCACCGATGGAGGTTACATTAACTCATTAACCGCTTCACATTCAAAATCTCTCCAGGCTGACAGGTTTTGTGCTCATAGCATGGAGCTGTTTTGCACACTGTACCCATAACCTGCCCGACTGAGCAAGTGGAGAGGGAGTGACAACACACAGAAAAGATGACAACACAGATAAATAAGTACACATACACAATTCCTTTGTAATTATTCTGGTGTCCAGCACTACTGGCGAGTAAATGGTCTTTCTTAACGGCCATCTTGGTCCCATGATTGTTTTATATAAATACAAGTGCCACAGAACGACACCCCCTCCCCCTTTTTCTTTTAATCAAAGGGTCAACAATGCATTGAAGAATTGACCTCACAATAGAAACACATGACATTGTGTGTTGTAGAGAAGTCACAATACGTTGTGGAGCATTCTGTTATTATGCAAATGGCCAATGTATTAAATTTGATCGCTGATGCAGTTGCATTGTTTCAACAATCAAGTTTGTGATCAACCATCTCCAGACAGGCCACAAACAGTGGGTAGTGGTTGTCTCTCTGGCAGCTCTCATTAGGGCTGACCTTTTTTATTTTAATGGCTCTTTAAGGACTTTATCCTAATGCCTCAGGTTCTCAGTGTGGTGTGTGAGACTGTATGACCTGAGGAATTGAAGAGTGTCAAAGAGCCGTACAGGCTGCCATCTTTATTACTTGGTTGGGTGGTGTGGAACAACATTACTCATTATCTTTTCATCTTATCCCTAATCACCTGGCTGTCTAACCAGTATGGTGACGATGACAGTTTTTTAAATAATCCACAAAGTCTTTAACATTTGGAGGGTTGCTGTTTAGAGACTTTTGTGAGCTGTATGTGTATGAGGGTGTTCATTGGTGCTGGGAGTATATGATTGGGTGTGAATACCCTGCATTTTAGAATAAAGTGGTGGTTCTATCTGTGCAACGTTAAGGTAGCTAGTTATTTAGGATCTTTTGAACCTCAGTTATTTGTATACTTAACTTTAACATAAGCGAATTTGTTGTGTGTTCTCTTGGAATTCGCCAAACCCAGACACGTCCATCAGACTTCCAGATAGAGAAGTGTGACTGGTCTCGCCACAGAACACGTTTTAACTGTTGCAGAGTCCATTGGCGGTGTGCTTTACACCACTCCCTCCGATGCTTGGCATTTTTCTTGGTAATGTAAAACTTGCAGGCAACTGCTCGGCCCAGGAAACCCACGCCATGAAGCCCCTGGTGCACATTTTTCATGCTGATGTTACTACTACTGCAGTTGCTAGGTCAGCCGAGCATGGGTGGCTTTTATACACCTCAGCACTTGGTGACCTTGCTCTGTAACTTAACTTGGCCTAACACTTTGTGGCTGAGTTGCTGTAGTTCCTAAACACTTCTTAATAATACCACTGGTGGAATATCTAGGAGGGAATTTCTGACTTGTTGCAGTGGTTGCATTCTATTACAGTACTATGCTGGAATTCAGTGAGCTCTTCAGAACAGCCTATTCAAGGCAGACTGCATGGTTAGGTGCTAATTTTATACACCTGTGTCAAAAGAACTAACTAAATCACCTAAATTCAGTGATTAAGAGGTGTGTCTCAATACTTTTGTCTATAAAGTTTATATAATGTATATCTGTTTTAAATATTTTATGAAGCAGCAGTCTTGAACTAATCCTATTAGAAATTTCAGATTTTCTGTTCTGGATTTGCCACATGGGCCAAAAAAATGTGAGTTGTCTGTTGAGTAATTCTGATTGTTGAATGGAAGCTGAATGCAAAATTATTTTCTGTATGTTCGTAGATTACCTGAGCAATGTAATGGATGCACTGGGGTTGCAAACGTCTAGAACTCTCCAGAACATCACCACTCTTCTCCGGGCCAAACCTGAAGAATTCCGCCAGACTGCCAAGCCCTTGCCCCGCAGACTGTCCTCCACCATCGCTGCCATGCGGAGCATCGAGTACTGAAAGGGAGACGAAGACTTTCTCTTTTCCTTTGTTTTGCTTTATCTGTCCAAACCGTGGCCTCTGCATGCTTTATCAGCAAACTCTTAATACTACAAAGATGTCAGTTGAGCAGTTTTTCAACAGTGGTTGAACAGATGTGAATGTGGAAGGCTGGAATATGACTGTGCTGTTGGGTGGCGTTGTAGCGAGCTGTATGTGGAGTTTATTTCCGAGTGCGAGCGAGGAGAGCCTGAGTGGGAGCTGATTTCTCTGGATGTAAAGAAGGATCTTTGTGATCTGGGAACACTAGTTTCTTAACTTTCTCTGTCTCTCTGCTCTGCTTCCGTTTCTAGGTTTCCTTTTTCATATTTATGAACTAAATAAACTAACATACAAACACAATTGAATGTTTACAAAAAGAATATTTAATTTTTTATTATTATTTCATGCTTCAAGTTTGTTTGGACTGAGCCAGATACAATCATATTAAGAACAACAAATACAGACCAGTATTTCTATTTAATTATATTTAATCAGTTATGAAGACCTCCAAAAACACTGTTGTTGTTATTTTAGATCCTCACTACTAGTCGCTGCTGCAGACATGATGCATAGCCAGACGCTGGTGTTGTTCCTGAGGAATTTTAGCCCATTCCTTAAGGGCAGTGGCTTCACTGTTCACTATTACTCTTGGGTTTGCTGCTGCCACCACCTTCTTCAAATCCCACCAAAGATTTCACCAAAGACTGGACTCTTTTAGGACCTGGAGTCTTGGTGGACTTTGAGGTATGTTTGGGATAACTGTCTTGTTGGAAGGTCCAATAACATCCATGCTTCAGCTTCCGGTCAGAAGGCCTGACGTTTTCTTAGGATTCCCTGATACTTGACTGAATCAGTCTTGCCCTGCACACACTGCAGGTTTCCAGCAAGTCGATCCCAGAGCATCACACAGCCACCGCCATTCTTCACTGTAGGCAGGGTGGGTTTTTTTTTCAGCGTATGCTTCATTCTTCAGCTGATCCATAGGCTGATCATTGCTCCACAGAATATGTATATACTCTGCGCGGAGTTACTCACAACATGAATCTTTACGTTTTAATTTCAGGGGGCTTTTCTGAGATCAACACAAGGTCAAAATATACATATATAAGCACACCCAATATTCAGTGAAATGCCCCTTGACCAGATGCGTTTTAGTAGCAGTCAACAAGCTTCTGGACTATTTCTGATTGAATATCTGGCAGAATTGGTAGAAATGAAGTTTGTTGTTTTTTTGGGCACAAATCCAATTGTTCAGCACAGTCTAAATATCAGAGCTTTTAGAATAGGAACACCCAAAAGTCTAGCAGATGGTTTAAGGTTATACTGAAAGGTTTAGAGTAATTCTTTTATACACTACTCAATCCACCTTCTGCAATGTTCCAATTGCAAAAAAGGTGAACGGCTCACTTTTGCTCCTCCAAACATCTTGAGAAATGATTTTGACCTGTTACCCTAAAACCATGCTGAATGGGATGGGATGATGTTCTTCCTTTTGACCACCAGGTGTCCCGATTGTGCAACAGTTTGAGAATTGTAACTAATGAACCTCTTTCCAATGCAACTTGAGGAGAGCTTTCATTTTATTTAGACGGTCTCATTGTGATTTTAAGTGATGTGGACTGATATATCATCAGATATATATTTACTAACATGCTTTTAGAGAGATTTGGAAACCTCAAAAAAAAAAAAAAAAAACACAATTCAAAAAGTCTGACCCTTTTTAAGTATTGTGCAGAAGCCACTTTGATAGCAATTACATCTGGCATGTCCTCAGAAGCTCTGTCACTTTGGAACTCAACTGCCATCTTCAGGCCTGTCCACAGATGTTGCATTGGGTTTGGGGGTTTGTCTGGGCCATTCACGGATACAGAAGCCACTCTGGCGGTGTTTTGACTGTATGCTGCAGGCCGTTGTTCTGTTGAACGGTGAGCTCCTGCCCCTCCTGCAGTCTGAGTCTGTGTGTGCTCTGGTGGAGGTTTTCTCCAGAGATGTCACTGCATTCTTGTGCCAGACATAGCACTTGCTGATCTGCCTAAATTTCTCAGATGTCATTTTGCATCTCATCAGACCAGAGAATCCTTGTTCTTTGCTTCCAGATACTGCAGAGATCGTTGGCTGTCCATCCAGCAGGTTCTCCCATCTCTGCACCAGACACCTGGAGCTGACTGTTGGGTTCTTTCTTACCTCCCTGAAAAAAAAACAACACTTGCCACAGTCTGGTTTTGGCTCCTTCCTTGAACCTAATGGCCTGGTTTTTGTCCTGAATGCAGTTTAATGTGTGGTCCACATAGACCTACAATGTCCAATAAGTTCAAATTTACCACTGGTGGACAGCTGAGTTCTAGACAAATTTTGGGGATACTCAGGATTCACCTGTGTGCCACGGTGAAGTGTCCGAACACTTTTGAGAATTAGAGATTTAGGCTTTTCAGGAGGCTAAAAATTCCTTGAGGACACTGACTGATCATTCTGTTTAAGTCCAACCCTCTACACTCTAAAAGTGCTACAAAGGGTTCTTTGAGCAAAAGAAATGCGTGGTTCTTTATTTAACCAGACACGGTTCTTCTATGGCATTGCTCAAAGAACCCTTTGTAGAAGTGGTAATATATTCTACAGTAATATAAAATATTAGAAAGCAGTACCTAATTCCAAATACACTGATGAGCCAAAACATAATGACTGCATTATGAATGCATGAAGTGACCACACATGTTAGTCTGTAAATGAACCACCGGTTATCAGAGGTAATGTGTTAGTGAAGGATAAATGGGCAGACTTAAAGACATTTTAGTTTGACACCTACCTAAACATGCTATACCACATTATACCACATTGGCAGTGGCCTTCTTCAGCAGGATAATGCACCCTGCCACACTGCTTTTCATATTCAGGAATGGTTTAAGGAACAAATCTTTTTAAGCCCTGTGATGATAGAAAAGACAAAAAAAACTACAGCAAGCCCTCCAACCTCCTCCACAACCTGGGCTTTCAGCTTATGACCTCAGCTGTTGGAATAGGTTAAAAGATGCTGCTACATGTGGGGGTTACAGACAAGAGATACCATTGAGATAGGATTTTCTAGTTGGCACTGGTTCGTGTGACTGAGTGAGAACATTGGGCAGAGTAGGGCATCTAGCGGTGATTGTAAGGAGGAGGAGGATAATAATGATGATGATGCTTGACTGGCTGGGGCATCCAGGTGAGGTTTTTCATCACAGCAGGAGGATGTACTTATTGACAATGTGGATGGCTGCAAATGTATCGCTCTTCTTGTCCATTCAAGCCTCCAAAAAGGCCAGCAATAAAAAGAGCATATAGGACCCTTGGGATCAAGCAGCCATGGTGCAGGAGGTTGAATGATGATGATGCTGGCCTATTCCCAAGGGAGGTGTAGCTAAATCAGAAGGTCCTTAAGGTAGGATTCATCTGGGGAAAGTGCAGATAATGCAAGCCCTGGGGAGGGGGGGGGGGACAAATCATTGCCTCCTCCACCAGTTATCCAAACTCAACTTAAAATTGGGTTCAATTCCACTAGCCACACCCAGTATAATTACTGCCAGACCTGTTGAATCTAAACATTTAAATACAACCTGTCTGGCAATGTAAAGCAGGCCAGAAAGTGACACGTAATGCCCACTTAAGGGTTACAAAGCCACTGCTATGGTTCTGAGACTCCAGGGAACCACACTGAAATCCATTACCCACAATAGAGAAAAACAGAGTGCAACGTGGAACAGTGGTAAACCTTCCCAGGAGTGGCCAGCCTACCTAAATTTAACAAAGTGCACATCCAAAACTCATCCAGGAGATATTGAAAGAACCCAGACGAACATCTAAGGATCTGCAGGTCTCACTTTTTTAAGGTTATGGTTAAAATCAATGTACACGGTTCTACAATAACATAGACAAAAGGAAAAATGGCAAGGTCAAACCACTGCTGACCAAGAAGAGAACTCCTAGGCTTGTCTCGAAAAATCTTTTAGTTAATATTCTGTGGATTGAAGAGAAAAGGGGGAAGTCTTTAATAGACATGGATTCCATTACACCTGGAATAGGAACATTATACCAGCAGTCAAACATGGTGGTGGTAGTTTGATGGTCCATGCTTGCTTTTGCTGGCCATAATTGATGGAAGCATGAGTTTGTCTTTCAATAAGAACATTCTGCATTATAATGTCTGCCTGTCAGTTTGTTGTTATGCAGCAGGACAATGATGCAAAGCGCAAAAGCGAATCCACCTTGAAACAAAATTTTGGTTTAGAGAGGCCAAATCCAAGTCCCCCTGAATCCCATTAAGGTGCTGTGGACAAATGTGGACAAATTAAGACGATTCTGCAAACAAGGATGAGCCAAGATTTCTCCACAGCCATGCAAAAGACATCTGATTGCAGTGTGGGTCAACCAGTCATTATGGTTAACGGCAAGTAACTTTTACAGGTTTTGAATAAATTGTTATGGAATAAAAATAAATGATCCTTTAATTGTGTGTGTGTAAAAAAAGAGAAAAAAGAGGAAGGTTAAGCAGAGAAGAGGTGGTGCACTTTTCTACTGTGCAGGGACACCTGCACAAACATGAGCTTAAATGAAAGAATCATCAGGAAAAATTCCTAACCTCACCACAAACCTTTGCATCAGAAAATGTCAAAGGGACAAGCCTAAACAAACAGATCTTCTATCACTTTTTACACAGAATAAACCAGTCATCTAATTCTAATCAGACTAATTAAAGCAATCCCTTTCAGAATCTTAAATAATATGCAAAATAATAATAATAATAATAATAATAATAAAAGAATCGACACATATTTTTAAAAATATGACATCAATTTGAATATTTTATTGAATTGACTGAGTCTTCATTTTTTTTCTTTTTTTCCCCTTTTTTTTTTTTTTTTTTTTTAACACAATATCTTCATAACTTCGCTCAGCCCGTTCTTAAGTTCCGTCAAAACGGCCAACCGGGCTTCACATTCATTCATTATTAGTTGTTTTTTTTTTATTTTAAGTCTCATTTTTTGAAAATGTGACAGGTGTTCCCACTCTAGTGATATGTTTCTTGATATGTTCTGACAATCGGAAAACGAAAGAAATCCCACAAACATTCCATGTTTAAGTACAGGTTTTGCATGAGTCACACTTAATGAGTCGTTCCATCGTTTATGGAAAAGACAAAATTTGACAAAACTTCACACTTGAACCTTAAAACCCTCCTATTCTGTGCCCCCCTACAAGCGTGTGTTCTTGTGTGGTGTATGCATGTTGCCCCTGGGTGAACGCATTGGAAGCAATGTTTTTGGGAACGTTTAGGCTGCATTTATCAGGTTATTATAAAAAATAAAAAAAGAATGGAATGAAATATACTGTGATTGTACACGTGCCATCTTTATGATCCACCGCTCCACAGCCGGTCCACTTTTTTTTGGGGGGGGGGGGGTTGCCCGGCTCAACACACTTCTCTGTGTTCTCTGAGCCAAATTGGTTCAAAAACATGGACTGACTAAAGGGCCTATGGGGAGAGAATTGGGAATCTGCTCTAATGCACACACACACACCCGCACACACTCGTACACACTTACACAGACATGCTGGGGAAGACGTTAACCAAAGCACAACATGGTTATCAATCACTTTAATCGTATTCATTACTGATCATGTTGATTGATCTCGAGGGCTGGCAGTGGTCAGTGGTGAAAGATTGCATATCCTTAATTCAAGTACATCAACTCAAACTCTTCGGTACACACAGAAACCGATGACCCAAGTCACCAGACAGAACAGCAGGCACAGAAATGAAACACAACGGATCCCAACAACAGAAATACAGGCAGGCTGTTCTGAACAGGGCAGTGTACGTTAAGAAGTAGGCATGTCCAGGTCTGCATCAGCAAAAAGTTCTCACGGCGTAATGCAAACCAAACAAAACGATTACACTCAGTCCCAAGAATAACACCGTTATTTATGGCCATGAAGTAAAGCATCAGGCTTCTAATGTGTATGTGTGGGTTCCTCCTCTTCTTCTTCTTCTTTTTGCTGGAAGTAAGCTCTGAAATATTCACAACGCTTCACTTTGCAACCCTCTGACCAAAGTGGTTTAATGCCTTCTAAAATAAGATGGATAAAGAAGGGAACACAGCCGGTAAGGAGAAGAAAACAAACATCTTTAAGTAGCGAGGCAAAAGTATAGATCCACAATATCTGCTCTTTATAAAATGTGAAAAATATGAATCATCCCAAGAAGACATATATTTCCTTAAAAAATAGAAAATCAAGCTTTGGAACAAATTAATAAAAAAACAAACAAACAAAAAAAAAACACACAGATATGCTTTAAAGGAACACGCCAGTGTTTCCCAACCTCCCATAAAGACTCCGGACATACTTGCAACACTGAATTAACTGCCTATTGCCTTTTATTATAAATGTGCTCTGAGGTGAGGTTCCTTCACGTACAGGGAAACGTGTTGAGATGATCATCCGTAATAACCGGCTGTATGCTACATATGCGGCGGACAGAGACTAGGTAGAAAAGCACACTGGAGTATTCCTTTAAGGGTTGTGTGAACGTTCACAGTGACCACAAGCTAAATCAGACACACAAACGGCTTCCTTCACGTTTCACCTTCTCTCATATATGTATTTATATATATTTCTATATCATATATCAACTAGGTTTTGTTCATATATCTCTCTTAGCAGCATCTAAAAATCTGACACACACTCAAACACACGCACACACTTTCTTAGAAATGTCATCCCTAACCCTGTCTTCTTGTCCAACGCTCTCACTTCTGCTCGTCTCTACATGCTCTGTGTTTCTGTCCGTCTCTCGCTCTACTTCATTTGCTGATTGTTGATCAAGGTCCTCCATTGTAGAGAAACCTGGTGTTAGAAGCCAGGGGTTTCTAGATCCACAATGCGAGTATAACCATTTTTTCAGTTTACCATCCAAATTAATCAGGGAAGCTTCAGTACGTAAGGCCCTGCATGTACCTCTCTGCCATAAGCAGATCATTATAGGCAAAACGTCTACTCGTAAATCAGGCAGTGCATCAGTAACCAATTTGGATATGAACGTTCTGTGAGGGAGCGTTTCTAGAGCAGTGGTCTCCAACTCTCCTCCTGAGGAGCAGCCTTCCTAAAGGTTTCAACTCCCACCCAAATCTAACACACCCCATTCAGCCATCTAAGCATTTCTGAAGGTGGTAATGAGTGGGAGCAGATGTGGCGGATTAGGGTTGGATCCAAAGTCTGTGGGAAGGAAGGTCTTCAGGAGCAGGATTGGGGACCGCTGTTTTAGAGGCACTAAACCAGGGGTGGGGAGGTCCAGTCCTGGAAGGCCGGATTCCTACAGATTTAAGTTTTAGTTGTTAGAGAAATGGGCAACCTGTGCTGGACCTCCGGCCCTCAGTTCCCCACCCCTGCATTAAACTCTTTGGAAGCACCAAGTTTCTCTAAAATGGAGCATTTCACACCAAATCATGCTTAATGACTTTACTTTAAGAAGCCAGGCATGATATTTCTGTAACACAGAAAGTGTGTGATGCACTTTTGCCCCAAGACAATCACACAGACAAGTGGACACAATCGCAAGGCTTCTTCTGAATGGCCGTATCAAACCGCTGCTGTGCTACATCTGACCCAAACACAACCTTAACCTGGATCTACCCCGGGATGAGCTCTGGCCTTCTTTACTGTAAATATCAACATGTTCATGTTTGTGTCATCCTGAGGTCATTAAGTCCCCACAGTCACACACATATACGTACACACAAGATCTTGCTACAGTTATGGAAAGAGGCCTGGCTGCTACAGTAAAAGATCCAATCTCAGTATCTCTAGACTGAACCATAAGCACATGGACCTTATCCAGGCCCAATCCAGGTCCAGCTTCACTACTGAAGCTCCACTCTACTACGTTAGGCAAGTCTGCAGGCCAACCACTGTCCTCTGTGTGGCTAACGGCGCTACATGTCTCTGACTCTCCACGAGTCAGCCTTAGTTGCCTTCAGCACAACAGAACATCAGCCTGAGGACAGCACAGAGTGCCTTGGTCTGAGGGAAGACTTCTCTGGAAGAAAGCGCACATCGTGACGAGAGGAAAGGGTAGAAAGAAGGAGGAACCTTCTTTCCAACCAGCTCTGCTCTTTCTTTACGGTCTTGAAAATAAAGGCTCCAGAAAGGGTCTTCGACTGGGGTGTACGGTTCCTACCTTAACATTATGTGCACCTTCTTATAAAGTGTCATTTACATCCGTTTATCTTGGCACCTTTAGGTTTAAGAGCGTACTTCAGTATTGCTGCTTTATTTGTGGCAAACCTCTGACATCTACACAGACAGAGCCCAGGCCTGTTAGGCTGGCTTGGGCTCAAGAAGAGAGAGTGAGAGACAGACAGAGAGACAGACAAAAGAACAGACAGGCAGACCAAAACGCAGAAGGACTCATTTGGAGCGCTGACACGCACAGACTTTCCCCTTATTTTCACCTGAGACTAGACGAACCACCGCCTGGACACACAAAAAAAAACAACATTTCCCATACTGCATTTGTTTCGAGTCGTCTGTTTTTTTTCGCCCCAGCTACAATCTCCACCCAGCAAAGATTCACATTATTACTGTTCTTCTTCTTCTTCTTCTTCTTCTTATTATTATTGCCAATGAGAGATAGTCGACTCAAACTGCGATAATGAGATGCTATAATTTTTGCCTTTAAAGCATGCTGGGGACGAGGCTGGCTAACAGAGGGTTCGAGGATGAGCACCACTGTCGCCATGGCTACAGAAGAAGCAGCTAGAGCTGGGGTAAAAAAAAAAAAAAAAGAAAGAAAGAAAGAAAGAAATAAAAAATAAATTAAAAAAAGATCTACAGCTGGACGCCGAGACTATCTCTCCACATCCCGACGCTAACTGGACAACAGCTCAAACACCCATGCCTGCACATATGCATCTGTGGGACGAGTGAAGTCGACATGTAACATGAAACAAGTCATAATACATGGGGGCAGTACGTAGCAAAGGAGATTTTGGTGGAATTTTTAAAAGTTCTTTTTTTTCTTTTTTTTCATCCTTAAACTAATAAAACATAGTTGAATGTGTATCTTGCAGTCATACATATACTTCAATATTTATTCACATTTTCTTACTATTTCAAAACAAAATATAGCTCTTTTTTATATATTTTTCTTCTTAAATTCATTGCATATCATCTTTTTTTTATTCATTAATTTTATAATAATAATAATTCTTCTTTTTTTTCTAGCCCTCCTCACGTCAACTAAGGGCTTGCAGAAAAATACAGTCATGCAAAGTAGTCATGCTGGTAAACAAAGTTACAAAAATGCATTTAGGGTTTTTTTTCCTTTCTTTCTTTCCTTCTTTCTTTTTTTTTTAAGTTTTGTTCTCCCATTTTTGTATTTTTTTGGGACCACCACTTTTACATTGTCCAGTCTGTAACGAGCTACTGTGTTCTCCCTCTTGCTCCTGCCTTTTTCAGGAACTCTTTAACGAGGGGTCCAAGCACCGAAGGGTCCACTTGTCTTTTTTTTTTTTTTTTTTCTCTCAGAGTCAGTCAGGGTGGCAGTTATGGTGTCACTGGGGTGGCTTTTCCAGATGCCACCCCAGTGGCAATGTGTATATATATATATATATATATATATTTGTTCTCTTTTGTACATTTTTTCTCAAAATGTATTTTTTTTTTGTCTTTGAAACCACCCCCTTCTGCAGTCAGTTAAGTAGAATTAAGAGAGCAATGTAGAGAGAGAGAGAGAGAGAGAGAGATAGAGGGAGAGAGAAAGAGGGAGTTAAGTTAGGCTTGGGGGGGGTGTGGAGGTTACTGTTCACACCAGACTGCTATACCCCTGAACTGCCTTTACTAAAAGGTTAGCATGCACACATTATTGGTCCAAGCAGTCGCCGGGTCAGTCTAGATGATGTGGCAGTGGGTCAGTTAAGTGTGTGATAGTGGGCACAACACTACGGCAGCATTAGCTCTACTACTAAAAACAGATTTTTCAAAAAAAATCTATCAAGTATCAGCTTTAAACAAGTAACATCTAAGGATGGGAATACGAACAAGTCTTCTCCAAGCTCAGCAGCGGCCCAGTCGCTCTTAAGCTTGTCAGAGACGTGAGGGCATTTGGGTGTCCTGCTACACCTGGCAGATAGATTGGATAACCTGTGCACATGGAAAAGGGAGAACGAGGTCTTGATGGATTGCTGTGCAGACGCTAAGTGGGAAACGCGTCCTCAGATAAAGCATTTGGGCTTCATTTGGTTCGGGGTGGAGGGCTTTGGTCTGGTGGCGTGAACGATTGGATGTTGC
>NC_132882.1:30594939-30674939 GCF_030463535.1 Salminus brasiliensis
TCTTGGTATGGGAACCTCTCAATTAGGTACAGAATCATTGGATACAAACAATTGTCACTACAGAACTTTTACATCTGATCTATAACTAAAAAAGACAATTCAGGTTGATAATGACCCAACCCACCCCCTTCATCCATCATTTCAGTTGCTGCCATTGAGCAGGAGTCTCAAGGTCCCACTAGCTTATAGGTCCCACTAGCATGTAGTGCACCATTTAGGGGGCATATCATTTCATGAGCTATTTAGTGTAATTACCTAAATTACCTACCCCGATAGCAGACGATTCTGGGCCATATACGACCCAGTTAAGGCACTTACAGGTCAGTTACGGCAACAGCAAGTGTACTGATGACCAAAACTGGCCCAGCTGTAGCCGCCACATTTAAGGTTTGGCCATAGCAGCCTGCCTTGAGAAATGTTTGTACAGCGATTCTATTTTGGACCATTACCGTGCCAGTTGTGACCGTGTTCTGGCACGCAGATTTGGACGAAGCCATCCCAGTCATTTCACGGCAGGATATATGTGCTGGTAGAGCCAGATATGAGCCATGGCTCATTTGCTATCAGGGTAGCATAGCTGTCCTGTGAACACTAGCAGCAACACGCAAGTGCTTTCAGCCAATAAGCATTTTTGATCACACACACAGCTGAGGGGCCATAAAGCCTTGGTATACTTTCAGTGAAACAAGATCACATTTTGATTTGGCTGTTGTGGACAGTATGAGCACTCCACTACTGTAGGTGGCGCTATGCAATTCCAGAGATTTGCCGCTGGAACACTACTAGTATCATCTCCTAAGCACCGTCCGATTACATGCTTTGTTGTTACATGGTGTATTTGTTTTCTCCACTTTTACGCAAACTTTGTTTGCCGAAGCTTGGCTAAAGTTGTTTTAGGCTAATGACGTACACAGAGACCTTTGATTTTGCGTATTTTGGGTATAGAAAGAACTGTCACTGCTGCACTCATTTACTAAGCTAACACCTAGAACCTGTTACAAAATTTTAATGCAATTTCAACTCACTATCATGATGTTCAAAATAATGACCGGGAACTCAATCCAGCCATACTTAAAGACATACTTAGGGGACTGTAGAAAAACACGCTTTACTGGAAAACCGAAGGAGCAAGGTCACCACTGCATCAAGAAAACTTGGCCCAGCTTGGCTATGACAGGTGCCATGTTTAAAACAAAATGGCTCCTTTCTTCATGTCTACGACGTCAGCTAATCGGCTGATTCTCCATTAGGAAACGAAATAACAGCTAATCGTACTTTACAGTTAGTCACCTATAACCTATAGCTACTACTTTGCAATTATTGCAATGTGTTATTTTTCATTTGTCTCTATTCCAAGGAAGCATTTTCTCAGAAATGGCTTTCTTCTCTTTTCTTCATTACTCTTGGAAGCACTTGGTCAACTAGACCTGAATGTTTTCAATATTTTCTATCTACTGAAAAGAAACACAGATTCGTAACACTTATGTATATATTATATACAAATGAAACAATGCGACGTAGAAAGTAATGTTTTTAAAAATAAAAACAGTCCATTTTGAAACACATTCAAAATATCAGGAAAAACAACAACAGGACATCAACAAGGACAAGACCAACAAACCAGGAATGCTCTAGAGTTGCCATATATATACTGTGTAGTCTTAAAATCAGCATACCTACTTCATACACTGATCGTACATTTTCTTTTCTTTTTTTAAGAATGAAAAATATTTCTTTGCACACATATTTTACAAACAACACGTGTGCGTGAAGTATGTCTCCAGCATTATGAGTCTGTGTGGAATATTGCACATTTTGCATATATATATATATATATATATATATATATATATATATATATATATATATATATATATATGTGGAGATGGGTGCCATTGATCGTAGACTAAAACGATTCCTCGCCATTTTCGCTTTCACCCTCAAGACTGAACACAGGGACTGGACGCAGAGCATGCATCATGGGAGAACTAAAGAAAAGTAAAAACATCGGGAAAAGTATGTGGAACTAAATCCATGGACTTACTTGAGGGTATTATGGCATTTGTTTTTTTTCGGAGTTTTCAGATTGTACAAGCAATGTAGCCCGACGCAAGATTTGTTCCACCGAACAAATGGAGGAGGCCATAACTACGACCATAAATATAAAAGCATTCAAATAAAAAATGACAAAAAGCCAAAAGCTAATTAGCTTCCCTATGGTTGGCTGATGTATATGTCCAGTCAATTATAACATAGAGGATCATGACACATAACTAGCAGGCAAAAATACTTGCCAGGAAACTAGGCATAATCAGTTCTCAGAATATGAAATACCGTATTTGAATTATACACACAAACATGATTTCTCTTGCATATTGTTCGCTTATGTATAGGGCATATCCATCCCCTCTTAACTGCATTAAACAATGATAAATGTGCGTTATTCCGTCCAAAAACGGAATGTGAGGAGGACATTGAGGGTCATTAAACCAGCAAGTTCTGTTGACTTTCCTCGTATTTGCATTTTTTTTTTCCTTTGGCGGCCGCTATCTTATCCTACTGCTACCGATAAAGAACTAATGAATGTGTGAGGAAAATTAGCTATGGTCTATTAACACACACACACACACATACTGTTCTCTAAGGTTGACGACTTGACGAATCTGGTTAATCTGCATATTTGAGTCAATATTCCCTCGGCTGACCTCCACCAGTCAGTCACAACCCACTCTTCTTCTTTTTTTTCTCCTCCCATTAGGTTCTACTAAATACAGTACAGTGTATTTCCTGTCTCCCAGTACATCTACTATAGGCATGCACCTGAAGCTGTGAGCGGAACAGGGTGAGGAGGCGGAGCTTCTTTCTACATTCAGGATCACTATGTGGTTATTGCTATGAATTTGAGTGTGAGACTGAGCTGCAACTTTACAGACACACACAGGTCGCAGATACACACAGACACACACACACACACACATTCGCACACGAACACAGCCTCCGTCCTGTCTTCCTTTCCTCCTGTTCTCCTCCTGTCCTGAGTTCTAAGCTTTCGCTCTCTCTCGCACGCTCCTGGCTACAAAATGGAGGGGATGGGTGAGCGGCAGCGGCGCAGGGGTCCAGGGGCCTCGTAGGGGTCAAAGGGCGTGCTGGTGATAGGGGTTAGACGCAGTGACGACCCCGCCATTCCCGATATGTTGTTCAGGCTGCGAGATTTCTCGTAGCCCGTGGCTGTCGGAGGGGGGCCATGGTTCGAGGCGAGGGAGGTCGGTTTTTCAGATATGGTTTAGGTTGGATTAGTTGTTTGGAGGGTAAATCAAGTTTGAAAACGATGTTTTTGGGTTGTTTTGGGTTAGCATGAATGAATGGGGTGATGGGGTGGGGGGAGGTGGGGGGTTAGAGAAGGGTTAGGATTGGGAGAAAGGGGACGAATGACAGCAGACACAAAGCATTATGAGTGAGGAGAAGGTGGACATTTGTGAGGCAGATATGAAAGGAGAGAAACTCAAACGAAGGTGAAAATAAAAAAAGGTAGGGAGACAGAAAGGAGAGACACAGACAAAACACACATACATACACACACACACACACACACACACACACACATACACACACACAAGACAGGACAAAACAAGAAAATGCGAGTTATGAAATATGTCATACATTTCTTTTCCAACAATCCACAACAAAATCAAAATAACAACACAACACAGAATCCTTCATAGCCAAGAACTTGTCAACAGTCCATTGTACTCCACTGGTTGAAGGAAACACCTGCTGGAAGCTTGGAGAGCTGTGCGTTTGCTCAACAGGGGGGGCGCTACACAGTGCAGCGTAGTGCAGCACCTCTCGTGTTTCGGTCAACCAGGAGAAAAGAGAAGCAGGCCTAGTTTCCGATAGGGATGGAAGCTGCACATACAGCCACACGCCTGACCCCTCCCACCAGGCCAGAGGTTGTCAAGGACATTGTTGTTGTGCTAACATATAGCAAACCGATATAATGATTTAGCCACATATGGAAGCTACAATACTGCACAAGCGGACCCATTAACTTGAGCAACTGAAGTTCTATTCACATGCACCACAATGCACGACATCCCGGACAACCTCTGATAGCTTCGTAGCAGCCTAATAGCTGTCGCGCTTCCCTTAACTGTGTGGTCATAAAGCCTTCGTTGGGTTCTCTTAAGTCTGGCAATACTCTGGAATACACTGTTCACAGATTTGAGTCGAATTGAGTGTCTACACCTCATTAGAAACCCCTCTGTGTAGCTCCACTTTGCTGGTGTAGGGTTAGATATGGTAGCTGATCTGTTATGCTTTTCATCAGTGGTCTCAAACTAGCAGTACCACTATAACATGTGTAAAAAGCCCACCTCAGTTCCACACACTTAACACACCACCCACATTATATCTACGGTCAAACACTGACCAGTGATAAATAGAGTAGAAGGTGATGGTAAATTGTAACAGACTATAATAGTATATATTCACCTTTCCAGTGATTTATTAGGTAGGCGGAGCTTAAAGTGGCCAGTGAGTGGAAGCATGAGGTAGGGATTTTTAATAAGGTGAATATGCATATTTAGTCAAACGTGAAGTCACATTTGCGACTGGTTCAAGCAGCCGCTCGGGTTGGTCACTCTTGGCTTTAAAAAGACCAGGCATTCAAGCGAAGTGCAACAACAACAGCTTCTTTCCACCCACATTTCTCTCCTTCCTCCCTCTCTCTCTCTATGTCTCCTTTTTCTCTCTCTCCGTTAGCTTAAAGGAGTCAGAGGGATATGTGAGGGAACACGGCTGCATGTTAACCACACAACAGTACAGTGTGAAGAAACACAAGAAGAACAGTTCCCTTTTTTATCAAAGCAGGACACACATATGCAGACACACACATACACACACACATATATACACACACACAAGTTGTGACTGGCAACAGTTCCAAGTGTTTATAAGGTCTAAAATACAGCTAAAGTGAAATTAAAGGTACGGGTACTGACACACACACATACACACACACATTTTAATACAGTATCAGGACACAGAGTCACACATATGTCCCATACACATTTGTATCCAAAGGTTGAGGCCCCCTTGGCTATACATAGAGTTGTGCAATAACTAAAAGTTTGGGGGACGGACCACGCCCAACTCCTCTCCATTATTACGCACTATAAAACCGCTCCTCTCCCTTCTCCTTCTCGTGGCGTAAATGCTCAATCTCTGCCTGAAAAAGGTGGGGGTCCCATCAGCTCAAAGCCCCCCCAGAACTTAGGGTTCTGATGGATTTTGGAAACAAGTGCTTTTAACTGATGAAGTCAAAATAGGACAAAACAGAAAAAGTGGAGGGTAGAATTGACCCCACAAGAAACAGCAAAAAGGCTTTAAAGGCTGAAGCTGAAAAGAAGGTGGGTTCAAAGACAATCTAGGACAATGATCTAAAACATCCCTCAAAATCCACCATGGACCACCTAAACAGAGACAAACTGAAGCTTTTAGAATGGAACTCAATGTCCCCCAATCTAAATATCAAAGCAAAAAATGTGAATAGACCTTGAGGGGTTTCTTCTAGTCTCTTCTTTCTCCCAATTTGGATCTGCTGATTAACCCAACCCTTTGTTTCCCCCCTCTAGCACTAGCAATGATCCCGTCACTAGAAAGGTAAGGACATAACAGGTCTGCTCAGAGGAAAGCACCAGGTCTCTTGCGCCACCAAACCAGCTAACAGAAGGCTGTGCCAGCTAACATCACTTAAGAGTGATGAGTACAGAGAGCGCCATCTACCCACCTGGAGAGAGCATGGCCAATTATACTCTCTCAGACTCTCGCTCTCTTTGGCTGCTGATAGCAAAGCAGCATGGCTTGGGATATACAAACTTGCGACACCCAGCAAATCTTAAAAAAAGGCTTTAAAGGCTGAAGCTGAAAAGAAGTTGGCTTCTACAACAGAATAATGATCTTGGACCACCTGGACAGAGACTGGTTTAAAACTGAAGCTTTTAAAATGGAACTTTTACAATGTCCCCCAACCTAAATATCAAAGCAAAAATGCGAATAGACCTTGAAACAAACTGGGCAGCAAGACGGCCAAGGAGCATCTCAGACCTTGAAGCCTTCTACAAAGAAGAGTGGAAGAAATTCCAACTACAAGAACTGAAATTTGCACACATGCCGGAGTGTCGGGAGCATTGCATGCGATAGGGGGAGAATTTGTACAGGCTGGGTAATTGGCGATCCAAATTGGGAAGAAAATAGGTAAAAAAAAATGGGAAATATATTTCATACATAATAATAAGAGCATTTGCAAGCTCTGATTTCTGCCAATGAAGATGTTTCTGTACTGTCTCTGCTCATATGTTTGCAGGAACAAACACACTGATTATTTTTTATTTTTGTAGGTTATGAAATATGAAATATAGAGTAACTGTGCATTAAGATTAGGTGAAAGTATTATGTATATGTACAGTATAAGTATATGTTCAGAGTCAGAAAATGTGTCATTTGGCCAAAGATGCCCAAACTACATCATATCAACCAAATCTATTAGGGGTGCAACGATGCACAAAACTCATGTTCGATTTGATTCACTGGTTTCTATTAAACTATATGTACCCAGATCCATAAAGGTTCTCCAAGAGAAGTCTGCCACACTGCCCTCTAACAAACAAAGCCCCACACAGCCTAGTCATTTAAGCCTCCCTGCCCACTCCCCTCTGATACTCTACACCCAGATGCCCCCTTTTGAATACTGCAGACCTGAAAGACCTTTTGTCTCATTTTGTTGTTTTTGCCTTTCTCTGCTTTTTTGTCCTGATAATGTACTAAACCAAACACTAGTGCACACATACACACACGCACAACCACATTACAGGTCCTAGAGTGAGTTCAGTTACTACATGTCTCTCTCTCTCTCTCTCTCTCTCTCTCTATGTCTCTCTCTCTCTCTCTCTCACTTACTGTCTTTCTATCTCCGTGGTTGCATTAGTAGGCTGAGAGAGCTTTGAAATATACATGAAGGCCCTCAACTCGACCACTTGACTGACACACACACACAGACACACACACGCACACATACGCGTGGCCAGAAGGACATGCAAACACTGGCAAGGTCACTTACATTCACAGACATTAAAAGGACATAATGAGACACATACACGTGGATTATAAACATGTAGAAGAAAACCCCCATAAGCTCACATGTCCTTTAGGCTCACTTGCATTATTACATATTTTAGTAAGGTGGCAGTAAGGGGATTAATCCAGCAAATACACATTTTCTAGGTCTGTCACTGTCCGTTTTGAGCCAGTGTGATTATTTTAACAGGATGTTTGCATCGGTTTAAAGCTGACTGGTCCTAGAAACAAGCGATTTTCAGAATTCTGTGGCAAAAATTTGGTAAATGTAGAGATTATTGAGTAGATTAATGAACTATACGACAGTGGTGATCAGAAAAAAAAAAAAAAAAAAAGCTGTGTACATTTTAATACAAAACATTTAAATACAATGTATTTCCATATCATGATATTCCATATCATTCAGGACCGTTTATACGGTCATTATTCATTCTTTTCCACAGAAAGCAAAATGCAGACGTCTAACCACTGAACCGCTAAACATGCTTTTAATGAACTCATCATAGTGGTTTTAAGCTTTCTAGCTCTATATTTATTAAATCACTAAATATAAGGTAACAGTTTTAAGTATTTGTTTATATTATTTATATGGTTTGGAGTATATGGTTGCAATATTTCCTATTTCTGTATGAGGGAAGGAAATTGTTCTAGAAATGATCAGTACAAACCGGTATCACTATATCTTTAAATCAATAAGAGTTTTGTTATATTAGTTGTCATATATATATAAATGTAAAATTTGATCATGCTGACACATCATATGGTCAACAGTATCTGACCATCAGACCTACCTTTCTCTGTCAACACTCCTATGAACATTTGAATGTGACAACACTAGAACTTACAGTTGACTGGGGCAGATCTAGCAGAGCAGAAATTTCACAAACATGGCAAAGGTGGCGTTTTATGAAAGTGCCATGTTTAACGTTACTGAGCTCTTCATTATGAGCCATGCTTGTCTACTACCAATGTTTGTCTGTGGAGACTGTAGATTTTACACACCTGTTAACAATGGATGTGGCTGTAAAATAAAGCAGGGTGCGCACGTACGTTTGGACATAGAGTTTATGTGCTGTTCTATGTTGTAGTCTAAAGTGTATTTACTATGTCTGACATAGCTTTCACTAATCATATCAGTTCTGATGCAAATATCTTTATGCATTTAGACCGGAAAGCTTGCCTGCTTCTATTTATGGCCTTTATTTATGGCTCCTTTTATCATGAGAGATATCCGTAAAAACATGAAGGTTCATAGAAGAAAGATTCAAACAGGCTTATAGGAGCTTTCCCACTACTAACCATTAAAAACACAAATGAACATGCATAGCATAATATGTTACTGACAAATGATATACTCACACACACTTGCACACATACGCACACACTCCAAAACAATTTCTAGTTGCCGGAGGTTTTTAAGTGCTATGGATTTACAATCTGGCTTTAGTTTCTCACTGCAGACTGAACCAATTTATCCTCCTTCATTTTTTCCCCATGTTTGATTTTTTTTCCCCTCTAATTTCTTTTCTGATGCTTCAACACAAGAGGGGATGGTGTGGGATTGCAAAGCTCTTCTTGTAAATGAGTATTGTAACTGGGACATACCCATCATAGACACATACTCAAATGAATCAAACTGGACCTGAAACATCTAGCTTAAAAGACCTTAATGAGGTGAATCAGGTTTACTGTAACAGAGCACACACTGAGCTGCAATGTTTTACGTCTAAACCTGGCTATTTGAAACTGTTAATACTTATTAAATTAAATGTTTATTAAACTAAATAAATACAGATATATTAAGTATAATAATTAACAACAAGATAAGAAACACTGTTTTTGAAATAACTGAATTTGATTCTATTTTTAATAATCTGCTAATGCTAATACCTTACATCTAGAATACCCAGAATGATCATCGTTTGTCAGAACAAAGGTTATAAAGATGTGACCATAACCCACCTGATTAAATATGGAAACATTAGTGTGAAAAAACTGGGGTCCCAGCATGTAACTATGCTTGAAAATATCTTGGTAAATTGCTTGCCTGAAAGTGTTTCCTCCAAGGAAATGTTGGTACATTAAAATTGAACTAAAATGTCACCTATATATATATATATATATATATATATATATATATATATATATATATATATATTTATATATATGCTATAAGTTTTTTGAGTTTCTAGAGCTAACAGTAACTAACAATAATATTAATAATAAATGTTGTTTATATGCTTATATTTTGTTTAGAATTTCCTTTAACAAATGCATTTAACAAACTATTTGAGTAAAGATGCCAGGGATTTCCATTCAAGCTGCATTTTCATTCTTGTTTTATTCAGGCCATCATTGAAAGTGTTGCAGATGACCGTAATCTTCAGTGAAACGTTAAGGGTAAAGGAACTGTGTCAATCTACCAGCAGGTTTTGCTATTTCTTTAGCATGAGGCCAATTTAAACAGAACTGCTAATACAAATGGAGGTCTGGGTTCAGAGAACTCTACAAGATAGCAGACTTGTACAAATGACCAACCCTGCTGTTTCGTACTGGACTAAAATCATGGATCCAAATGGTAAAATTACTTTAAATTTTACCACTTCTAGCCAAAACTAAACCAGCTAAAATAGGGCTTTAAATGGGACTGCTAGCTGACACTTTGTTCGAGGTGTATTGGCATTTTAGGACCTTTTTCAAAAGAAAAGGTGTATAATAAAAGCTTTAAAAAGCCTATGAAAGTGTTATTCTAAACTTCGAATGGTTATTGCCAGAGAATAACCCCCCCCAGTTTGCACAGAAGTCCCTTCCTTCTGAGTTACTGAGCAATACGCCTTAGTGTGTGATAAGCCTTGGAGTGTGAAGAGGTTAAACAATGGGAAGTGGAGGAAAGGATGAGTGAGTATTTCATGGATGACTGGGTGTTTGTTGCTGTCGCTAGAATCATCTTCGTGACAATGATTTCCTTTACTATTGGACGAAATGTTTAACAAACTATACATTGCAATGCCCATTTCAAACCTATAGTCAGCTGTAACACTCCATGCATCAAAACTAAATCATACGGTCTCAGTTAAACCCTGAATTTACTGTGTAGACTGAATTTGAACTAGTATATCTAAGTATATATACACACTACAGTATACATGGGTGCAGTACATTAATACACTTTCAGTGGTAGGCGTTAACCATTGTACTGTAAGTAGTACAACAATAAAAATGGAAAATGTTATAAACACCATCAACAGTGTACTTCAAATGGGAAGAAAATACACAAGTATCTGTGTGAAAAGGACAATACCTGTGGTACAACATGTTAAATACCTACCAGTAGTCATATAACATCTGTCTGACATCAGAATAGACTAAAGCTATAGTATTAGAGAGTTAAATACCTACCCACAGTCAAACTTTAGAAACACTGGCACTGCACTGGCGGCCTGGAGATGGATGGAGAATGAGATGGACATTTGTTAGAGAATGGTGGGGAACAGTGAATTTGTGAAAGTGAGCAACATGAAGAGGTAAAAAAGGTCTGCAAATATCAAAACCAGTATTATGCTTGCAGCCTATGTTAATCTATATCACTGTGTACATATGACCTTTAGAGATATAGCATACGTGGCTAGATGGTTAATGGTGAGCTGCATTATGTCATGTGGCAAGGCATGAGTTGAGTGAGGTTAGTATGCAGTAAACAGTAAAAACCACTAGTGCTAAAGTAACACTAGCCGTTTCACAGCCCAGACATGGATATATATATATATATATATGATATATGGATATATGCATGCCATGCCTTTGACTAAATAATGGTCTGGCATCGTTATGAAGGCCATATGTACATGGAGCGTTTAATGGTGCTGCCCAAAGCGGCTTGCTCCTTCAATAGGTCAGTGTATTGATCAATGGGCAGATAAAAATGGACAAGGTTCATATTACCCACAATTAAGTTCTATTGATCTGGTGCCCCGACTTGAACACAAATCACAGTGCCGACGCTGGAGTGTTCGGCATGTCTGTAATGCGAGAGTTTCCTCTGACACACAAACTCTATGGGCTTCAAAGTGAGTCTTTTAACCCACTTAAATGCTAGTACTGGACTACATCACTGCGGTCAAAAGGGGGGTCTGAGTGGTTAACCTCAGAAAGGACTACACTACCCATAATTCAATTGCTTCTCACTAAAGTAAAGCTGAGCTAGACACGTGAGCGCTACTGAGCATCTACATGACTGGTTGTGATACTTGTGAGGCGGCACTATGGACACTTATAGCACACATAGTACAAGTGGCCATGCCGAGGTCGAAAGGTCATGCAGACAAACATCTAAAACAGACGTCTGAAGAAAGACAGAAAACTTGGGAGATGAAATGGGTGTGAATTTATGTCTATCTAATAAAAATAGCTCTACTGATTAGATGTTGGTTAGATATTGGTGTTTCAGTCTTACCTTTGTAATGTAGCTGTTGTTCATTTCCAACTTTCAACAGTGATATTTCTCTGCTTTCTGATTTTACTGTAACTGTACTATAACTATTACTGTAAATGTAACTGTCCATTATGTACATATCATTTTGGTGTGTGTGCGACAATACAGAGCGACAAAAAGAACACACATTTTCTCACACATACACACACATCGAATTAAAGATGAAGAGAGTATTGAGCAGAGGTGCAGAAAGTGGGGGATGCTGGGGTGGAGGGGGTCTACAGCACCCCAAATATTATTATTATTTTTTAGCATTTTTACTGCAACTGCTAAACATAATGGCACATACATATATAAAAAAAAAAAAAAATACAAAAAAAAAAAAAAATAAAAAAAAAAAATAAAAAAAATAATAATAAAAATAATAATAATCTGAGTCCGGTAAAAACTTCTAAAAACTATTTTTTTCTCGTAGCTAACTGACACTGTCACTATACAGCTTGAGAAACGAAGACCCTAACTTAGAATACTAGAATTATAGACTTTTACTCATTTTTCCCCACACCAAAGTCAAGAGGAGAAGCAGACTGCACTGATCTTTCTTGTAATCTCACTGGATTCACTGCAGCTGCTGTGGGAATAATCTGGTTATTAGCACTAAAAGGCTGCTGAGAGGTCACTATGTTTTATGTACCCCTTTTTGAAACTTTTGAATATATTGCTCCAAAAATGGCTAAAGAAAGTGGTGTAGAATTGAGTTCAACTGGGATGTTGCTGTCATTAGCAGTCAGCTGTCAACTGTAATGCGTTACATTACTTCTCATAGGAGAAAACATATATCTGTTAGCCCCAGCACTTCCTGCGCCCCTGCTAGAGAGTATAGAGACAGGGGAAAGTGAGAGAAAGGGTAAACTCACGGCTCATTGTGTTGAGTCAGTTTTTATACCATAGCCTGACTGTGCTGCCTCATACATTCATGCCCAAACCAGCACTTGCACATGTTAAACAGACACCAACACACATACACACACACACACTCACTCTCATTTTCTCTCACATTCACATACAGTATAGATGCAGAGCACTAAAGACTTTTACAGCACATGAACAGACCACTTTAACAGCCAGAGCAATGTGCATGTGTGTCTGTGTGTGTAGTGCCTAAATGCACTCTCAGCCATACATGCCCCAAGCTGGATGCATCTCATACACCCCGAGTCTCTCATAAGATGTGCATAATATTTTCTGTAGCACTCACACACTCGTATTAACATATTTATGGGAACAAATGAAAGTGTATAAAGGATTGTCCGTCATGAACACCAGTAAAATGTCCCCACAAAGTAGGTTTAGGTCTCATAAAATGTTAAAAAATTAAAACACACAAACACACACACACACACACAAACTCTTGTATTGCCATATTTATAGGACTGTTCGTAATGAACACCAGTAAAATGTCCCCAGAGTGTCTTTGTGGGGACCCACTAAGCAGGGTAGGGTCTTACAAAGAACCTCATTAAAAACATACACTTTCTCTCTCTCTTTCACACACACACACATACACACACACACACACACACACACACACACACAAGCCACAAGAACAATATATTTATCAATATATATGACAGTCTATTAAAGTATATTCTAAAACATCATAAATTTGATATATGTATTTTGGCTTGCTCTGGACATTAAAGTGGGACGTAAAGAGAGTGCATGGCTGCTTCATCCTAATAGCCGAGGCTGCAGCTAAGCAGAGGGCCAGGCCTTGACTTGGGGTCAGGGTTTAGTTGGGGTTTAGAGAGTTCAGGTGGTTGAGGGGGGTTGGGTATAGAGGCTTGTAGGGATGAGGGTTGAGTTTTGGGGTGGATGGGGGTATTGATGCTGCTGGAAGGCCGTGCTGCTTGGTCTTACCTTCCCTCTGTCAGTCTGTCTGAGAGTCTGTCCAAATGTCCCTGTGTCTGTCTGTCAACCAGTCAGCCACACATCAGTGCGTTTACACCTTGCATACAGCTTACAACAACAGCTAAGACAGCTATGACTCGCCTACCACCCCCCCAAACACACACACACACACACACACACACACATACAAACACACACAGATATATATATATATACAGAAGACCTTGGTTACACTGAGCACTGAAGAAGTGAGATCATTTGAGTGAGGTCTCCTGATTATGCCATCTGTTTCTATGCCCTCTGACTCTTGATCTTCATCCCTTATTCCTCCTTCTTGCACGCTATCTCTCTCACTGCTCAGGGGTGATTAGGAAACAGTGCAGAGTATCTAGAACACTGGTCTCAAACACAAGGCATACCTCATTTTATCTGGCCTGCTACAGCTGAGACATATTAGCTTAGCATATTGATCGACCCCAAATCCTGAAATGCTCTGACCACATTTTCTGCCCAATTCAGACCTACCGATCCCATTTACTTGCTAGGTCTCCCCCGTCCCAACCAAGATAACATGTGCTTACTTTAAACCACATGGACTACATCTTCTGGAGCTGCTACTAACTTGGGCTCAACACGCTTAGAGAAGAACACTGACTGCCAGTTCTCTTATGTCAGCTAAAAGATGCCCTGGCTGGGTGGCATCTGGAGATGGAGGGCAGTATTACCCACCTAGATGCGTGGGAATGGTGGGATAGATTTAATAGGATTTGAAGTTCTTAATCTAAAGCTCATACCGACTGGCTACATAAGCACATTAAACCCATGGCCATATCTCTACATACTGCAGCCTTGGCTTAAGTGAAAACTTACTCATCTATTTGAAACAAATAAAATCAAATGAAGAGCATTAAAATATTATTGCTTGTTTGGATAAAAATTGGGCTAATCTGAATATTATGTATTATTACATACTGAATGTACATTTCTTCTTTCATTATTTTTTATTATTTTTGTTGTGCTCGTGTTTTGCTATCTGTTGTCAACCAGAGGAGGCCGGCTCCCCTGTGATTCGTCTTTTGATTCCTCTCAAGATTCATTCCTCAGAGGGAGTTTTTCCATGCCACTGTCACCCCTGTCTCGCTTAATTGCGGCTTGGATCTTTTTCAAGGATTCCTGTAAAGCTCCTTTGCCGTAAAAAGTGCTACACTATATGTCCAAATGTTTGTGGACATCCCTTCTAATAAATGCATTCAGCTACTTTAAGTTGCACCCATTGCTGATTCACAGCTTGTCTAGTCCCTGTAGAATAGGACTCTGCATCTCAATGCATTTTGAATTGAACTGAACTGAATTGAGCCAAAACGGTGTTTGACACTCATGGTTTAGAACCCTGCACTGTGCGGTACTGTGTGCGGAACCCACAGGCCGATTCGTCTGCAAACTCTGGAGGGCTGAAAGCTTAAATCTTGGCAGAACCTGGCAAACTCACACGCACATGACCTCACCGTGACCTCACCGTGACCTCGACTGTCCTGGGCAAGTCCCTTCCTGAACTGCAGGGACTTACCCAGCCCAGAGCGGACAGAGCAAGAAAAAAACAACAAAAAAAAAAAGTGAAACATTTTAAGAACACCATAAGCCACATCACGACACCACGAGCACGGCACGCGGCAAAAACGCACACACACACACACACACACACACACACACACACACACACACACACACACACATAAGAGCGCGGAGAGGATAGGATAAGTAACACTAAAACGGCAAGTAGAATGAAGAAGCCCACATACAAACGCGTGATATGACACAACCTGAAGGGGAGAGACAATACAGAGCATGTGAGATAGCACTGGGTACACACACACACACACACACACACACACTGCAGTAACCTGTATTTCCATATTTAGTAGACGTTTCTCTCATGTTACAATGGAGAGACAGCAAAGTATCGCTTTCATCTGTCCACAGTGACCGAACTCCTTTGTCCTACATTTTTATTGCATTGGCAGTTAGAGAGAGCAGGCTGGGTTTACACACTTTCTGCCTTTCACACCTCACCACAGGAATGTTTGTGTGAGTGTGTGTGTGTGTGTGTGTGTGTGTATAAAACGTCATAATCTGAAGACGGAGACCCTGTTGACTGCTACTTGTTGTCCTTGTTAAAACCTACTGATGCAACAGATCACAAAACTCACGGCTCGGATTTCCTCAGAGCGAGCTGGCTGCCTAGCGATGCTGCATCAGGGGCAGTTCGGAAAGAGGCAGTGACTGGCTTCGAAGGAGACATGTGCTATTTTTTACCCTCTTAGTGTTGGACGCATAGCTAGTGATAGGGGGAGTTCACAGTAATAAGGGAGTGTGTAATTGGTCTTTCAAATTGGGTAGAAAACAGGCTAAATTAAGAAATAAATCATTATATAAAAAACTAGCAGAGGAAGTGTAAACAAACACACACCTTAAATGAGCAAGGGTGTGGCTGATATGACCAGCAAATTTTGATTAACGTTGATTAACACAGGTGTTGCTAAGTTTTAGTGAGCTGCAGTGTTCTGGGGGAAGCAGGTAAGATGAACTAGTGGAAGCAAAGCCAAAAGCTGAATGGGTGGGACTGGACCAATCAGGGACCGGCCACGGCAAATCCAACTGGTGGGACCGTACTTACGAAAGTGTTAAACAAGAGAACGTTTAACAATAAAATTACGTCTCACCTTCCCCCTACCACCAACCCTCACCTTTCACTGATCACAAGCCTCAGGGCCCAGATTAGCTTCTTAGTGGTAAGATCCTCTTAACTGGTGGAGGCAGTGTTCAGAGTGCTGCTCACTACGTCATGGTAGGGGAGGTAAAATGTTAAATTTTAAATACCTGGAATGGGTTCAGCACCTGGAATGGGTAAACCCTGTTCACTCTATAATGGAGGAGGAGAGAGGGATGAGGACTGAGTTCCAGTGATACAGATTTGACTGGAGAACTGACTTTGGAATATGGATGAGCAGGGTTGTTGAACTACAGCAGAATTTGCAGGAAACCCAGCCTGCACTCTTTTTTGGGTCATAAGCCAAACATAATCACAAACAGTCATTAAAATAATATACAGATATACACTAGATTGAGAATAAAGGGAAAAAAGAAGCTGAAGAATGCATGGGCTTGGACTGTCACCCATTGCGCCCTATGAAGTTCTGTCCCACGTAGGGCTTCAGGTGATCATGTATGTGTATGTATGTGTATGATCATCCCCTTGTTTCTCTGTTTAGTATCTCAATGCCTTTACCTCTCTGTACTACGGTTTGATCCAGGAGGAGGCGGAGTTAGCATTGAGGTCCTGCTGTAACAGTGCGCCCTCCAGCTTATACCACTGCTGAGGAGCGGGGGGCTCAGGAGCTGCTGCCAGTGCTCCCATCTCTAACGGACAGGGGTCGCGGAGTGGACATGGGGTGGAGAGGGGAGAGTTTTGGTGGGACGGTACAGATTTAGAGGACATTTGAGTGCAGATTTTGGGGCATGAAGGGACATTATTTTGGGAAGTAAAGGAGCGATTGGTTTTCCGTGGAAAAGTTGTTTTGTGGGGCCAGGTTCCGGGTGGAGGGAGGTGCCGTTGTGCGTGAGTGTTAAGAGTTAGAGTTGAATAATGAAAAAAAAAAAGTGTCAGAGAGAGAGTGGGCAGTGAGAAAGTGTGTGAGGGGGGGGGGGAAACACAAAAAGCAGGGTTGGGCCAATAAAAAAAAGGATGAGGGGAAGAAGGATACGAGCATATAATTAAGAAAAGGAGAGAGGATTCAGGAAAGGGCACATCAGAAAGAGAGACAGACAGAAAGGAAGGAAGACAGGAGAGGAAAACAGTTCAGCCAACAAATGACAGACACAGAGAGAACAGAAGGAGAAAGAGAACAGAGGAATCAGAACAGTGAAAGGAGAAAAACAGAGTAAGAGAGAGGTGGAGATTTCAAAACAGCAGATTAGGATGTAGATGGTGTGTGTGTGTGTGTGTGTTTGGCTCTGTTTGAGACGATAGCACTGTGGCAGTATCTGTAATGCTTCGTTTAGCGGCAGGTTTGACACAGTTTTGAATCTTTACAGTGATCGTTCAGTTGATTCAGACTGATTCAGTTGACTCATTCTTTTGAACTGTCCATTTCAATGAATCCAACAGCCGACTCAAGCGATTCTATTCCAGTCCACATTGATTAATGAAGTCATATTGACTTCATTCTCAGCCCGTCTTAATGGATCGACTTTCAATTCAGTGACTGAGAGCTGATGCTCACTACTGGAGTCAGACTGGAATACACACACACACAAAAAACATATGGTCGCTGTCATGCAAAAATCTTTCACTGCCATTCACTTCTTGACATAATTTTGTGATTAACAGACTAATAGAAATGCTCAAAAATAACATGGAATAAAATAAAATCCCTTTTATTGATAAGGGAAAGTCCTGTGCAGCTGCATGTTGGAGCTTCAAGGCTGAAGAGCTTCTGTGTGACAGCAATGATCTCCTCATGATCTCACTCAGTTCTCCTAGACACGGGTAAGTCCTGTCTGAGAGCAGAGTGAGACAATATTCTCAGGTTTTTTTTTGAGATTCAGCTCCTGAGAAACAGCCCTTGGTTTTTCACACTTTGATGAAAATAAAGTCTTCCAGGTGGCTGAACTTGTCTTGGTCACACTGATCTCACTTCAGTCTCAGCTGAATGATATTCACATCAGAAGAGTGAAAGATCTTCTCCTGCATCTCAGAAATCATTTGTCAGTCTTTCGGTGCAGAAGGAGATCTCATGCTTTTCTCATTTGTGTCCAGAACCCCCTATGATTAAATGCTGATGCTGATCTTTAGTTTTTTATAACAAGGAGAGATTCCTTTATCCCTCTTCAAATTTCACTTTGGGAATTCAAAAATTTTTAAGGATATAACAATATCATACTGTCTGAACTGTTTTACAGGCAATGTAATAATGTATCACATTTACTTATTAATGTGTTTGTCTTTCTTTATTTAATTTTTTACCTAATGTTCCCCTCAATTTAGCCAAGCCAATTGACTCACCCACTCACTAGGACTCCCCCTTTTCACTTGCAATGCATCCCGACACTAGGAGGGTAAGGACACTGCCACTGCCTCTTTTTGTGACATCACTAGGCTGCCATCCCTAGCTCTGATACATCAGCCAAAAGATGCCTGTGCCGGCCAGTATCACAACAGGAGTGAAGAGGGGATAGAACCATCTACCCACCCAGAGAGAACGTGGCCAATTGTGCTCCCTCTGGCAGTGATTGCTGATGGCGAAGCAGCATTACCCCAAGACCTGGGATTTGAACTTGCCATTCCCTGGCCATTCAGTTAATGTCTTGGTTTGCTGAGCCACTCTGAGACCCCCCCACAATTATTTCTATTAAACTAATTCATATGACAAGTGACTTTAAACTATTGGAAGGTATTATATATTAAATAACTGTAATATTTTATATAATTACTAATGAGGTAACATTTGAGAAATTATTGTTTTATATTTAGCCAAATTATGAACTTTGTAAATTCAATTTCTGTTCAAAAGTTTGGATAAAAGTGAATTAATTGTGCTAATTCCTATGTATGTTTTCTATGTAACAGTTTTGATTGACCAATCTGATATTTTCAGTCATTTTTCTCAGCATTTCAGTTTTCTACAAATTAATAAAGGCCTGAAAGCTGTGCATTTTTTATAGTGTATATATCTTATCTCACAAGGAATAAGATACGATCATCAGCCTATGGTACAGATGCTTCTGTACAGTCTGATTCAGTCTGGACTCCAAAATAATTTGATTGATTAATTGATTGATTGAAAAGAACCAGTTCAAAAGACTCTGCTTATGTGTGGGTTTATGCATATCATGTTTGTGACTATGTGTATATATGTATGTCATCAATTGGGACATTTTCACCTTTGGACAAGTGTATCGATGTGCCTTTTTTTAAGAATGATAACAGCAGCCCAAAGTGTCCTTCTCTGCCCCTTCTGTTGTCTGACCTCCTGTGCTCAGGTTGTAGGAGAGAAACAAGGAGTATGTGTTTGTGTGTGTGTGTGTGTGTGTGTGTGAGAGAGAGAGTTCCTTGGGCACGTGTTCGTTTGTAGTGAGTAAGTGGTGAGTGTGTGGGCGTACCTTTCCGGACATTTCCGTCAGTGGGCCGGAAGTCACGCGTGTTGAGCAAAAAGCAGGCGCGGTCCTGCTGGTAGCGCTCGCGTGTCCGTCCTGCCGGACTTCGCTCCTCAGGGCTCAGAACCTGGTCTATTGTGGGACAGTCCTCGTTGGCCAAAGCTGCACTGGCCGCATCGCCGTTCTGCTTCGAGTCTGAGACAAAGAAAGAGGAGGGTGTGTGTGAAGGGGGGAGGGGGGATGTGGAGCGAGACACAAGATGTGCAAGACAGATGGGTGATTCAGGTAGAAAGGATAAGAAATGAGTGTAAAATTAGGGAAGAAATGAAGAAGAAAAAGAGGAGGGAAAGAGCACAGAGGTGAGTGTGGAATGAGGGAAGAGAGGAAGAAAGGAAGAGAGAGGGAGAGTGAAAAAGGAGTAAGGCAAAAAAGCAGAATAGATCTAAAACAAGAGAGGGAAATAATATTTATCATTTTAACGTCAGGGTCATACAGTGTTCATGTAAACACACACACACACACACACATATACACAAACACTCAGTCAATAAAGCAATGGTCACAGCTCAGAAACTCAATGACGTTACCCTCACCCTCCCCCCCACAAACTGACCCTGGGGACGAAAAAGGTACAATATGGGACAGGTCCAGAATGATGAGTCAGCTCACTGTTTTAAGAGCATCACTGCTTCCTAATTCTTTAATCTGATAGGTTAATTAACTTTTGGGCTCCACTGTGTCTGTTGACACAGTTTGTTATAAAAGGGATGTGATGTTGGGTGCCTTTATACCATTCATAATCTGCACACTCAGGTAACTCAGCTTTGTTTGTTTGAAATACCTGGAATAAAATTGCTGCCATACACATAGAAATGCAAATGTAAGAAGAAAAATTAAGTGGTCTTCATTTTTTTCAGGGCTGTATGTCTTGTACTGTTACTTCACCCATGTGAAATATCAGTAAAACACAAATAGCACCTCAATTGTGAAATCACCAAGACAGTTTCTGATGCTGCCCAGTGCATTGCTTCTTCTATAGATCAGTTCCATTCCCTGTTCACCTGATCATTACAGTGCACCGTACAGAGAGGCGGCCTAGACACACAGTCTTCTACCAAAAGCTAAATTAAGAAAATGCAGGAAAATTACAACATGAAAAAAGCAGAGGTGGAAAGGCCTCAGTGTGGGCCTGAAAGGGTTCGAATGTGTAAAACTAGGGCAAGAACTGCACTGCATTGCTCTGAATGAGCCGATGTCTGCTTCAGAGTGTATTAATATCCACAGACACTGTATACAGGTATGGATATAGATACTGATGGCTTAGATCTGTTTACTTCCCGAACACAGAACGACTCTCATATGTCCAGGAAAAACAATGCAGTGGCCTCAGAACAAGGATCAAATGAAAGATGCTTGGAAGAAAACCATTTACACTGTATGGACAGAAGTATTCGGACACTAGTTTGTTGTTTCTTCTGAAATCAAGAGTAATTGATACTATTGAAGTTCCAGTCAGCTTTGTTAAAAATGGTCCAGAAACTGACCAATGATCAGTTCCCTTTTTGCTTCCAAAAGTATTGGGACACCTGCTTATTCATTTTTTTTTTAGAAATAAAGACTATTAGAGAAGAGTTTATCCTGCTTTTGTTAGAGTACCTGTCTCTGCTGTCCTGGCTAAGCTTTCTACTTGATTTTGGAGCATTGCTGTGAGAATTTGATTGCATTTAGTGACAAGCAATAATGAGGTTCAGGATGTTGGAAGATCAGCTCCCCGCCTCATCCAAAACTCCCCAACTCATCCCAGAAATATTGGATGGAGCACCATCCATCATTTCAGAGAACACAGTTCCACTGCTCTACAACTCTGAATTATAGCCCTCCAGCCCATGCCTGGCATGATGCATGGTGCCAACAGGATCATGTTTATTAGTTGCAGAGTGTCCTACTCTATTGGCAATACCTCTCTACAGGGACAAGATAAGCTGTGTGTGTGTGTGCATTTGCACATCCATATCGCCAATGGTTACAACTTAACTGGTAGCTAAATGAATGCATTAGAAGGGGTGTCCGCAAACATTTGGACATATAGTAACATATTAATGAAAGATGCTTGTTCTCTCAGGGAGATGCCAAGCTTTGTTTACAGCCCTGGGTTTATGTAGGGGTAAAATGAAAATGACCAAAAATGAAATTCCTAATAGCTAAAAGCCTCTAGGGCTTTTCACTGTTTGGACTGGTGTACTGGCGCATGTGTGTGTGTGTGTGTGTGTGTTAAGGCTTGGCAGATGGAATGCTCTGGGCTCATATGGAGTCACCAGTTGATCATAAATA
The DNA here is from genome assembly GCF_030463535.1 of Salminus brasiliensis. Classification (NCBI taxonomy): domain Eukaryota; kingdom Metazoa; phylum Chordata; class Actinopteri; order Characiformes; family Bryconidae; genus Salminus; species Salminus brasiliensis. The sequence goes on from NC_132882.1 coordinate 30,616,901, forward strand.
TGAAATCAGCTATTACTGAGGTGATGTGCCTCCTGAGAAACACACACACACACACACAAAATACTGTAAGTGCACTTAAACGGCCTGGGTTTTTTCCATCATCATCATCATCATCATCATCTCTGCTGGCACTGTCAACCTAGAAAATCCAGCATGGTGCTACAATCAAATTTCAGCAAATTGAAGAGAGGGACACACACTTGAACAGCTTCAATCAGTAAAGAGGTGCCCACCCATTTCTCTCACAATTTTATTGACTGAATATTCACCTTATTTTCCATTAAACACTGGCGCTATGTCAGATCCGCTGACATAGATTACAACCCTGGCGATAATAAACATTCAGTAGTAGTGTAACTTGCTCAGTTAGCACCACATATCCACCGCCTTTCAAAAAAAGGGCATCTGGGTGTATGGTTGAAGGAGCTACATTTAAAACACCCACCCAAACCCCCATACATCTGCCATACATACTAGCTCACTGGGCAGTGGTGCAGCGGGGGCGCAGCGGTTAGAGCACCGGGCTACAGCTGTCACTGTTGGGCCTTTGAGCAAGACCCTTCACCCTCTCTGCTTCCCTGGTGCTGCAGCAATGGCTGCCCACTGCACGGTCACTGTGTGTGTTTGATCACTAGTGTGCATGTGTGTGTGTTTACTGCCTGAATGGATTCGAATTCCATCTGTGTCCAAAACGAATGATGGTTGTACACTAAATAGCTCTAAATAATGCAAATTGGCCAATTCATGAACAGCGTCCACAGCAATAATCTACTTCAGACTGCATTCCCTTTGACCATAAGCCATTTGATATGACCAGTCCCTCTAAAACTAAGGCAGAAAACAAACCCTTGAAAGTGGGAGTGGCGGAATGAGGTGTAATATGGTGTGATCTAAAAGTGTCATTACTATTATAAACACTATTAGTAGTATTTATTGAAATTTGGCCCATTCTATTATTTAAAGCTACTTGTGCAGCAGCTCCTAGCATGCTAGGCAAATATAAAGCCTGGCAATTAGAAGCGCAGTGCTTCTAATGCTGACCATAAATAAAAGAAAACAACCCATTTCTGCTTTAATTAGATCTTTGGAATATTTTTGTGTAAAATGCAGAAAATACTTGATTTTGTCCAAAATGTTTCTTCTCTCATATATTCATTTGACTCTTTGAGATTACAGAGTGTCATTTTTCAGTTCTTTCAGTTTCAGTGCATGCTCGAGGCTCGTGCTCCATTCAGTTGCTGTATCTGTACTCATTGCTACGGGAAGTCTCGAGTAGAATAAATAATTGGGGTCTGTCTGTCTTCTGTGTGAGCTTCCTACATTTCCTGTGACCCTTGCTCATATATACAGTACCGTGCAGAAGTTTCAGGCACATAAACCCATTATTTAAAGCCAGAGTTTTTGCTCCCCCAGCCCAGCATGGATGTGTTTAATTTCATCACCAGCTGATTGACCATCAGTTAGCACTGATTTACCAAACCAGCTGTAGGATGAGAGCTATAAATTATGCTAGACTCCCAGGAGGAGAGCTTCGGAGATGTTCTAATGCACACCGTGATGTAAAACCACTACTTTGTGTATGAATGTTATTTGTGTTTATTCTGTTATTAGTGAATCAAATCAATTCAAAATCAATTGCCCAGATGGTGAAAAAGTCCACCACAGACTCCTAATGGTCTTCAGATTGCCCTCCAAGGGACTGCGGAACTTCTACTCCTGCACTATCGAAAGCATCCTGACGGGGGAACATCACAGCCTAGTTTGGGAACAGCACCAAGCAGGACAGACGGGCTCTCCAGAGGGTGGTGTGTTCAGCTGAGCGCATCATTCGGACCGAGCTCCCTGACCTGCAGACCATCTACAGCAAGTGGTGCTGGACCAAGGCCAGAAAGATCGAAAAGCCAACCTCAGCCATCCGGACCATTCTCTCTGTTTATTTGACAAAACTGTCTCTTTTCTTATCTTATTTGATATATTCTTGATAGACACCTTCAGAAGCAGAACTGAACTGATTAATGAGCTCACCAGTGTGTTCTTTCTTCTTATTGATATTCCACACAGTTGAGATTTGGTAATCAGACGATGTACCATTAATGGAAAAATGTGTCTTATATATCTATATCTATACACAGCTATATACAGCAAAAATCACACCTACATTCATTGCAGAAGCCCCCACACGCATATCCCACAGGTCAGTGCAGCACTCTTTAGCTTCCATGGGATATGGAAGCAGAAGACCCACTGTTAACACCACAACACCCGTTGCTAACTGGACCCTAAATGGCTAAATGCACTAGAGATCCTGCACCTATAAATACACTCTAAAATGTAGTGTATGAGTGTACCACAGAGTTGTCCAGTGGCTGCCCAGATGGCATGGCTTAATATCCCTCCAGACGTTGTACTTTGCTGGGCTGGAGAGGGTCCTACAGATACTAGTTTCTGTCCCATGACTTTTGGCATGTTTTGTTTGTATACATCCACATTAGATGCCTGACTATAATAATAGTAATAATAATAATCTGGCTAAAAGCATTCGCACAGCATGAAAGCTGTTTTTGTTTCCTGCAGAAAGGCAGGTCTTCAGAAGGAGGGCTGGAGACCACTGAGCTAATGTTAGTAAGCTGAACATCTTTATTCAACAGAATGGTAGGAACTGTCTTGAAATATTGAAATAATAGATATAATAGATTGATCAAATTACAAAAACACATGAGGGTCTTATTGCCCTCAAACCGTGGTACTACTATGCACAACCTCTCCTGTGTTTGTTTATGTCTCTTACCTCTGTTTATTTCTATGATCTCCTCCTGAGCCAGTGGGCAGTCTCCTGTCAGCCCTCCTGAGCCCATCACCCCGCCCAACACGTTACCGAGGATCCGCTGCGGCGAGGCGGTGGCCATGGCCAGGGCATCTGGCTTGCAGTAGTTGGGTGAGCCAGGCTGGGGGGCTCGCGGGATATGCTTATTCTTCTTTTTGGGCAGCTTTTGCTTGGCCATGGCCAGGGAGTAGTACATGCCGAAGTTGTTGACGATGACTGGAACGGGCATGGCGATGGTCAGCACACCAGCCAGGGCACACAGAGCACCCACCAGCATCCCGGACCACGTCTCCGGGTACATGTCACCATAGCCCAGGGTTGTCATGGTGACCACGGCCCACCAGAAGCCGATGGGGATGTTCTTGAAGTTGGTGTGGGCGCTGGCCGTGGGGTCGTCCGGGTTGGCCCCAATGCGTTCAGCATAGTAGATCATGGTGGCGAAGATGAGGACCCCCAGGGCCAGAAAGATGATGAGCAGCAGGAACTCGTTGGTGCTGGCGCGGAGGGTGTGGCCCAGCACCCGTAGGCCCACAAAATGGCGGGTCAGCTTGAAGATACGCAGGATCCGGACGAAACGGACCACGCGCAGGAAGCCCAGCACGTCCTTGGCCGCCTTGGAGGACAGACCACTCAGACCCACCTCCAGGTAGAAGGGAAGGATGGCCACAAAGTCGATGATGTTCAGGACGCTCTTGAAGAACTCGGCCTTATCCGGGCAGAAGACGACGCGGGTGAACACCTCGATGGTGAACCACACCACACACACGCCCTCCACGTAGGTCAGCCAGCTGTCCGTCACCACCTCATACACAATCTCCTCCCGCGTCACGTTGCCCACCGTCACGTTCTCCGTTTTGTTGTAGATGGTGTTGAAGGCCTCGTGGGTCTCCATGCAGAATGTCGAGATGGAAATGAGGATGAAGAGGAGGGAGCCAAACGCCACATACTGCAGCAAGAAAGGAGCAAAGAAAGAAAGAAAAAACACATATGTTATTATTGAATATACATCATTAAATTATTATTCTTACAAATAAAGTAATGACCAGCTAACACCATTTAACACCAGTGTCCTCAAATTCAATACTGTACTTATCTTGGCATTATTGAATAATGAGAATTCAGTACCCCTGTTGGTAACAGACCAATTTTTGATTCATTCTACAAATTCTACAAAAATTGACATACACCCAGCCCACTGGCCAAAGTCTTTTAAGGCCTAAACGCAACACTTACTTCAGGAGATAATGGAAGTGAGGCAAAAAGGTTCAAAACTAATGCTCGCTGACAGGATGAAGCATTGCTTGGAGAAGGGGCTAGTAAGACTCAGGAATAATTGTAAAAATACTAACAATTCTTCTTATTGCTCTAAAAAGAATGCTAAGCTAGGCAAAGCTATACTGTGTGGCTACTGGGGGCGTCACAGTGATGTAAACCAGACAATAATAGCAGAGCCCATCACTTTTTTCTCCAATCAATCATAAAAGGAAAATCCAAGTGTTTCATTCTGATGCAAAATAACAGGGTGTGAAAAAAAAACAGCAACAAACAATCGGGATGCTTTACAGTTACAGAATCGCCATCATCAAATACCATATTCTTATATTCATATATTAGAATATTTTATTAATATTTATTAACATTTAAATTACAAAAATAATGTGATATTAGGTTATTTATTGACCTTTACGGTTTGATTGGTCGGCGCCTCGGGGCAAGCCGACCTCATTTACATACTGCCTAACAGCTCTGGGCAGCTAGATGAATTCTATATCGGGAAATCTCAAATAAATCCCAATCTTTTACTCCTGAAATCCCTGCTTCTGCTCCCAGTGCCCCACCCATTCGCTCAAACCTCCCTCCCTTGTTTCCCTCAGCGCTCCACCAAGTATTTAAAAATGCAGTTCCACCCTCCAAAGCTCCAAAGCCACTCAAAACTGATGGCCAGTGCTCGTCGAGTAGGTTCCAATTTGGAGTCATGGTTCCTCCTAACCATCTATCTGCTGATGCTCATGTACACACCTCTTAAAACCTAGTCTGCTCCAAATGTGCCAAAGAGTAAACTGGGTCTTCTCCGTCAGTGGAGCATCAGAGCAAAGCCTGCCCCAGATTTCTACAGGCCACACACACTCACACACCTGAACAGTAGTATACCCCCCCCCCCCCCCCCCCCACACACACACACACACACACATTTATTGTACAATCCAATACATATACCAGTAATACCAGTATATTGATTATACAATCAGGTACACACACACACCTCCACAGTAGACCACACAGACACCTGTGTGTGTGTTTTAGATCCAGTGCACACACACACACACACACACACACACTCACACACCTGGACAGTAGCACCCCCCCCCCCCCCACACACACACACCTTTATTGTACAATCCAATACATATACCAGTAATACCAGTATATTGATTATACAATCAGGTACACACACACCCCTCCACAGTAGACCACACAGACACATGTGTGTGTGTTTTAGATCCCACACACACACACACAAACACACACACCTGTATAAAAGATTAGATACTTTTTTTAGAACACTGTGGTTTACTTACAGGTGTGTGTGTGTGTGTGTGTGTGTGTGTGTGTGTAGGGTAATTTAGAGCAGTATGCAGCTGTGTGAGATGGAGCAGTGGAGTCCCAGTTTTGGAGGCTCTTTGTAAGATCAGGCTATCCCTGGCTTCCATTCTAAAAAAAAAACAGATGCCATAAAAGGGTTCTTTGTGTGATGCCATTAAAGAACCAATAATGTGTTCTTAAAGAACCTTTAAAGAAGCATTATGTAGCATCTGTGCCTTAAAATAACTGCATCAAAATCATGTTGATGCTTCACTGACCTGAAATATGTATTACTCTACCACCTCAGTCCACTTCCAGTGACAGTTCTGTATCTCGTAACTTGTCCAGAAATGTGTAAAGCATGTCCTTTAGTGGTGGCTCAAAACATGCATTCCATTTCCAGACTGTAGGGGGAGCCCTAGATCACCTATAATGCTGCTTTAAGTGGATGGCTCCCTAGAGAACCCTAGAGATCCTCAAGTTTTAATGTGTATACAATATGTAGATGTGGCATCATTTTTGGCATTGGCGCTCCACTGCCAGACAATATTTATCACACAATCTGACCTGCAGCTAAGCTGATGTGGCAAAGTCTGTGATGGAATATGGCCAAGACTGTATTCGCAGCTTCTCAGGCAGCTTGACACACTGTTCCACACACTCCACAGCATGCTTTAGCCAGTAACATCGGGATCCTAAACACACATGAGCATAAATAATTCTTCTGTTAATGAAGCACTGGGAGATGTTCTCTAGGGACTTTCTCTGAATGGTCTCTGCTGACGGGCTCCTGGACTAAATACATTCGGTAGCACACACACACACACACACACACAAACACACACACACACACACACAGTTACTCTAATAGATTAGTTCTTTATTCGTTCCTATTACTATTAACAGTGTTGAAGATGCTCAGGCTTCCTCAGTAGCCCACCTTTAATCAATTCACATGGAGCGCAACAAACCATTAAGCATTAACACAAAGACCCCCAGTGAGCAAACCAAAGGAGACAGTGGCAAGGAAAAGCTACCATAGATACTGAAGAAGCAACCTTGGGAGGAACCAAGACTCACCCATCCTCCTCTGGTCAGAACCATTTATAAATTATTGCTAAGAAGGTCACCATCCCACTACATCAGACTGTTCCACAGTGCCGAGTACAGGCAGATTCAGCCCACGTAGGCGAGGACTCCGGGACATAGGCATATCATGCCAAGTTCTTTCATGCAAATTTGGGACACTTGCTCCTGGAATGCTTCTCTAAAATACATTTTAGAAATTTAAACAGTGGCGTGAAAAAGTATTCGTCCCCTCCTGATTTATTCTGCATTTTTATATATTTGGTCATGCTCTAGTCTATGGTGTTGCCCTTAGGCAATAAACCACTTTTTTGATGTTTACCGTCCCTTTTTAAAAATAAGGTGTCACAAATATGTGTGATAAAAATAGGAAGAAGTGGGTTTTACATTTCATCAGGAGGTGAAGCACTTTTTATTATATATTTTTTAATTTAAAAACTTTTTCAATGACAAAAATATTCAATATTATGCAGTTAGACCATTTTCGTTGGGGCAGTGAAGCTAAAGCACTGGTTCTAATCTCTGGTCTCTGGTCCCAATTCTTTCTTTCTTTTTTTTTTTTTGGTGCCTTCCTGCTCCAACACTCTTGGTTCAAATGATCAGCTCATTATCAAGCAGCTGCAGCAGTTAATACCCAGTTAATCATGTGACTCAAGGTTTGATGGAGCAGGGTGGAGGGTCCCTAAGACCGGGATTGAGAACCACTGTATTAGAGATTTGAGAGAAATGTTCCATAAAGTAAAAAGGAATATTGGGAATAAATGTTGGACAAATTTTGTTGGACAAATGACTTGTTTTTTTTTTACATACGTATGAATGTGAAAATGTTAATAGATAAAAGATGCTTAATGTCTCTAAAAGCTACATCAGAGAGGAGCTGGGCCTGAGATTTACCAGTTTATCAGGGTAAATAATAGGGTTCTGTTTTGGCAAGAACCGGGAGATACAGTTTGTATAAAGATACAGAGGTTATGATTCAATATACTGCGATTTATTGTGATACTGTAAGCAAGGCAATATACTGTGATGCATAAAATCTGAGCTGATTTTTTCTCTGCAGCTCAGTACAACACTCACTGCTATCTAGGGGCCAGGGTCATAGCACCTGCTGCCCGCTGCCATTAGCCAACATTATGTTAATTATTCTAAACATTATCTATTATGATTACGTTAGCCGTATTACATTATTGTTATATCTGCAAACCTGAGCAGAAGAACAGTGTAATGTGGTGGTATGGTGACCTTCCTATCAATAACTTAAAAGGTAAAGTTAACATAAAAAGGTAGTTCCGACCAGAGGTGGATGGGTCCACCTTGGTTCCTCCCAAGGATTCTTCCTCCAGCTGTAAGGGAGTTCGTCCTTGCCCCTGTCTCCTTTGGATTGCTCACCAGGGGTCTTTATGTTTTATGATTTGCTGCTCTCCTGTCCTATTACTGGATTACTGCAAAACGGCAGTTGTAAAAAAAAAAAATCGCTATCTGAATAAATGTGAGTTGAACTGAATGAGACATGCTGCCAATAGGTTCATGTTGACCTGCTCCAGAGAGTCCGATTCTATTGGCAGTACCTTTCTACAGGGACTAGACAAGCTTTGTGTGTGTGTGTGTGTGAGTGCGCATTTGCACATCTGTGTCAGCAATGGTTGCAACTTAAAATAGCTGAATGCATTCACTAGAAGGAGTGTCCACAAACATTTGGACACATAGTGTGTGCACTGTAAGCCTCTTGCACAGATAAATAATGGAACAGAGAGAGAGAGAGAGAGAGAGAGAACAGAGACGGGATGGGAGTGAGAGAGGAAAGATACTGCATTCACACACACACACACACACACACACACACACACACATGTCTGCACACACACACACACACACGTCTGCACACACACATGTCTGCACACACAGCCAATCATGTGAGTAAGATGTAGGAGAGAAAACAGGGTTGAGAGCTTTCTTCTCTGCTCCACTCCTCTCTCACTCTCTCACTCCCACCCAGACATGCTTATTTCCCCCACTCTCGCTCCTTTTTCACTTCTCCCTCTCTCTTACTGTCTCGCTCTCTGTCCGTCTCTCTCACTGTCTCGCTGTCTCTGTCTGTCTCTCTATTTCTAACTCTCTCGCTCAGTCTCTCTCTCTTGCTGTCTGTCTCTATGTCTAGGTTTCACGCCTTCTCTCACTGCTCCTGGCTGGTTCCCGTTTGCGCTCCTGGGCCGAGCTCTCAGAGGGCTGGGCTTACGTCTTAATTGGACAAGTTAGTTGTCTTAGTTGTCTGTCTCTCTCAGTCTCTCTCTCTCTCACTGTCTCGTTTCTCTCTTAATGCCGATCTATTTCTCACGGTCTCTTGTCTCTCACCATCTGTCTATTTATCTTACTCACTCTGTCTGTCTCTCTATTTCTGTCTCTGTGACTCTCTTTCAGTCTCTCTCACTCTGTCTGTCTTGCTCTCTGTCAGTCTGTTGATCTCTCTGTGGCGCACACAGCCTCTCTCACTAGCTTTCTGTCTTTCTCTCTCTCACACTGTGTGTATGTGTGTATCTGTCTGTCTGTCTCTCTCTCTTTCCATCTCCTCAGCCTGACCTACTTACAAACTGCTGCAGTAACCAGCTCTCTGAGCCCAGGTCCCCTATTTCTCTCCTCTCTCATCCCCCACCTCCCTCTCTCTCGCTTTCTCTCATCCCCCTCCCTCTCACACTAAACCTCACATCTCTCTCTCTCTCTCACTCTCTCTTGCTCTCTCAAAGTCATGCATATGCCGTCTTATCATCTCGTAAAGCTAAGAGATCCATCCAGTCAATACACCAGTCACATGTGCATGTGTGTGTGTGTGTGTAAAAGTCTCAAACTCCTTCTCAGACACGTACACTGGTGCTGCTCTGTCTTTAGCACAGAAACCTCTCCCAGTTTATGAGCACACTGCAGTCAAGATTCAGGTGTGATGTTACCTAGCCACTAACTAACAAAGTGAAATCAGAGAGAGAGAGAGAGAGACAGAGAGAGAGAGAGACAGAGAGAGAGAGACACTTTTTCTGTAATGGAAAAATAAAGACCCAGGGTCTTGCGGCACAGAGGTGATGTAGATATGGAGCCAATCAGCTAATCCCTACATCATTAAGCCCAACGAATGGCAGTGCTGTGCTGAGAAAGCCAGGTTCGGCCCGGTTCGTAGGCATTTCATGCCGAACTGTGTCTGCGCATAAAATCCACCGGAACAGTTCAGCCCTGCAGTGGATAAGAGCTATTTCCTTTATTTTGGGTCTTAAGAATGGGCCATCCTTTCAGAGGTCAGCATAGCCAATGCAGTAGGGTCGAGGAGTTATAGTTCACCACTACATTCCACTGTTTACCACTTTTTAGCCTCACTGGCTACAACTCAACTTGTGGCCTTTGTGGTCACTCACTGAGTGGTTACCTTACTGACTTGTGTTTAGTAGTGTCTAAACCTAGAGGTATCTTTTAAATTTTAGCCTATTCAAACTAGATGAGGTTATTCTTGGATAAATTGCAAAGCACTTTTGTAAGTCAATCTGGATAAAAGCATCTGCTAAATGTCTTAAATGTAAAGGTATCTTATGAACAAATGGAGCCTTGAAAGCTGCGATCAAAAGAAACATCAGCACAGCATGACCATACCTTCCAGACCAGCAAGGAGGGATGGTGCCACACTGCCAGAAACCAAACATGTCAGACGGTACAGATTCCTTCTGCTGAGTCATGAAAGACAGCACCATCAGCCCATATGCAGCTTCTTGCGCCAGGCTAGTGCTGGACAATATAGAAGTGGGCAGATGGAGAACAGTGTCAGTGTGTCATCTCAGTAGTTCCCAAACTTCCAGTTTGAAAAGTCCAGTGTTTACAGTTCCCATCCAGTACCTCGCTTATCTAATCAGTCTTTCATTGCAGTAAATCAGGTGATCTGCTGGAGGAGGTGAACACATTCATACAGGGTCTGGAGTGCTAACATAAACAGCTTTAAACAATCAAAATTTCCATCATTGTAAAATAATTGTAGATAAGTGAGTAGAAGATGAACTGATCTCCAAAAGGCTTAATTAGCTTGTTAGAGCTATGACCTGTTCAGAGCCTGTGTCCCAATTGCATGCTATGCACTAATACCATCAGGTACAGACTACTACTAGAGCAAGTTATTAGTATTAGTATTATGATGGTAAGTACTTAACACACGTCCTCACATGCTAGGAGGAAAGTGCCGGGTCTCCAGCCCCACCGCACAAGCTAACAGACGGACAGCACCACTTTAGGAGATGAGGGGAGAGAGTGCTATCTACCCCTGTTGGACAACGGTCGCTGACAGTAAAGCAGCAAGGCTCGGGGTTCGAACTCACGACCCCAGGCCTTAGCGGTTCGATCCTCTAACTCTTGCCAAACTCATATGCGTGCAACACAAACAGTGACTGAGTGTTTTTTGTTGTTGTTGTTCTTCCATCTGTTAAGCATGGGGGTGGATCGGTCATGCTTTGGGCTTGTATTGCAGTCAGTGGCTCAGGAAAGATTTCCTTAATAGAGGGAGGAATGGATTCAATGAAATGCCAGCAAATTGTGCAAGCAAACATCTGTTAAAACACTGAAGATGAAAAATCTCAAACACACCTCAAAATCCACAATGGACTATCTTAGGAGGCACAAGTTAAAGGTTTTTGCCATGGCCGACTTCCCTGACCTACACGGCATTTAAAATCTGTGGACAGACCTCGAAAGAGCAGTGCAGAAGGACTTCTGTGGGAGGAATGGGGGAAAGACAGGAGTTGAAAGACCCTGGATTTATTATTATTTTTTTTTGATATTTAAGAAATGTCTTTAACTTGATGCCTTTTGGAAATCTGTCCATCTTACGCACACTTAGCTACAGTTACAGTAACAGAATATTTGACCAAGGGTGCCCAAACTTTTGCATGCCACGGTATATCAGGTGCAGGTTCCAGAATGTACTCCCAAAATGTGTCCAAACACTTTAGGAGATCAGGACAAAATCCAGTGAGGAAATCAGTGCAGTGAGATTGATGCAATCCCCCCAAACCCCTCACGCACGCGCATACAGAATATGTCTGTGTGTGTGTGTGTGTGTGTGTGTGTGTGTGTTTGTCATCTGTCTGATGTGAATAATGATTACACAGCTCTGATTCAAGGTCAGTGTTACTCGAGGAGACTCTTCATGTCACTAAACGTCTAAACGGCCAGCACCAGATCCCTATTTGGCAGCTTGCAGCAGCCTCAAGGCGTAAGGCATCACTATTTGGCATCTCTCTGTCCTTGGCGCAGGAAGGGGAAGGTAGCGCAGCCGTCACCATGGAGACGGTGATGAAGCTGTGCCGCAGTAAACACGGCAACGCCAGAGCGCTGTAACTGCACACACGTGCGCGCAGACGCAAACGCACCCTAATTCTAGCCAGAAACACACTAAACACACCTCCGCCAACAAACCACCCCCACCCCACATCTCTCTCTCTCTCTCTTTCTCTGTGTCTCTCTACCTCATGTTACCCACTTGATCTCTTCACGTTTCTCTTTCTCTCTCTCTCTCTCCCTGTTTTTCTACCTTTCTCGCCCTTTCTGTCTCTCTCTCTCTCTCTCTCCCTTTATGTTACCTACTTTCTCTCTCTCCGTTTCTCTTTTTCTCTCACTCTCTCCCTGTCTGTCTTTCCTGTCTATTTCTCTCTCTTGCTCTTTCTGTCTCTCTCTCTTCCTGATTTTTTTTCTATTTCTCTCTTTCAGCTGTCTTTCTGTTAGTTTCTCTCTTGCACTGTCCTTTTGTCCATCTCACTTTCTCTCTCGCTCTTACACCCTGTCTGCCTTTCTGTCTGTTTCTCTCTCTCTCTCTCTCTCTCGCCCTGTCTTTCTGTTTGTTGATCTGTCTGTCTCTCATCCGGTCTGTCTTTCTTTCTCTTGTCCTGTCTGTCTTTATTTCTGTTTCTCTCTCTTTCTCATCCTGTCTGTCTGCCTCTCTCTCTCTCATTCTCTCTCTCTCTCTCTCTCTCTCTCTCTCTCTCTCTCTCTCTTTCTCTTTACAGAGTAAGTGCAGGAAACTGAAGGAAGTGCTTGGAGAGGTAAATTAACAGAACGTGACCGATAGATCCAGAATAGCCCCCTCCAATACTGCACACATACACACACGCACAGAACACTCAAATACACATCCACACACAGGCCAAGTCATCAGTGTGCCTGTAATCAAGCTACAGTGACGATGCTGCACTACTGCGTGACCAGAGGAGTGTTTACTGAAGGGCCTGAGAGAAAGGCTATGATGTTCACTGTTTGGTGGCTCAGGCAGTGGACCCTCAAAAAAACATCGTAAAACACACTGCAGACACAACAGTGTGTGATAAAGCATTACGGTGAATCCAGATCACATTAAGACAAACAGATACACCTGAAAGGGGGCGGGGACTATCTCTTGATGCAACACAGGACACTGCGGGAAAGCGAAGGTCACAAATGGGAGAAGTGTGTGTGTGTGTGTGTGTGTGTGTAATGACAGAGCAAGGTGTTTATGATTAGTGACATGTATTGGGTCTTGGTCTCTGTTTAATCCTAAAGTTTTGATACCTAAATCATATCCCTATCGGCTGATATTTGCTCTCTTCGTTTTCTTTGTTAAAGGTTTCGCAATGTGACCGGTGCAGGCTTTGCAGTGTGACCGGTGCAGGCTTTGCAGTGTGACCGGTGCAGGCTTTGCAGTGTGACCGGTGCAGGCTTTGCAGTGTGACCGGTACAGGCTCTGCAGTGTGACCGGTACAGGCTCTGCAGTGTGACCGGTACAGGCTCTGCAGTGTGACCGGTACGGGTGCTGCAGTGTGACCGGTACGGGTGCTGCACTGTGACCGGTACGGGTGCTGCACTGTGACCGGTACGGGTGCTGCACTGTGACCGGTACGGGCGCTGCAGTGTAACCGGTACAGGCATTGCATTGTGACCGGTACAGGCTTTGCAATGTGACCGGTACAGGCTTTGCAATGTGACTGATACAAGCATTGCAGTGTGACTGGTACAGGCCTTGCAGTGTGACTGGTACAGGCCTTGCAGTGTGACTGGTACAGGCCTTGCAGTGTGACTGGTACAAGCATTGCAGTGTGACTGGTACAGGCCTTGCAATGTGACTGGTACAGGCTTTGCAATGTGACTGGTGCAGGCCTTGCACTGTCACTGGTACTGGTGTTGCAGTGTGACTGGTACAGGCTTTGCACTGTCACTGGTACTGGTGTTGTAGTGTGACTGGTACAGGCTTTGCAGTGTAACTGGTACAGGCTTTGCAGTGTGACTGGTACAGGCTTTGCAGTGTGACTGGTACAGGCTTTGCAGTGTGACTGGTACAGGCTTTGCAGTGTAACTGGTACAGGCTTTAGAGTGTGACTGGTACAGGCCTTGCAGTGTGACTGGTACAGGCTTTACAGTGTGACTGGTGCAGGCCTTGCAATGTCACTGGTGCAGGCTTTGCAGTGTGACTGGTACAGGCTCTGCATTGTGATTGGTACAGGCTTTGCAGTGTGACTGGTACAGGCTCTGTAATGTCACTGGTGCAGGCTTTGCAATGTGACTGGTACAAGCATTGCAGTGTCACTGGTACAGGCCTTGCAATGGGACTGGTACTGGCTTTGCAATGTGACTGGTACAGGTGTTGCACTGTGACTGGTTCCGGTGTTGCACTGTGACTGGTACAGGCTTTGCAATGTGACTGGTACAGGTTCTGTAATGTGACTGGTACAGGCTCTGCAGTGTGACTGGTACAGGCTTTGCAATGTCACTGGTGCAGGCGTTGCAATGTTACTGGTACAGGCAAAAGGAAAGCGCAGCGTACCCGGCTCTGATGTACTCCAGAACTGCACTGGAGTGATGTGGGGATAAAGCGCCATCCCCCCACCCTGGAAAGCGCAGGGCCAACTGTGCTCTCTTGGGTCCCTGGTTACCAATGGCTAGCAGCATGACTGGGATTCAGACTAAGGACCGCTGTCTCTGGATGCAGCTCAGGATTGACCAATCCGGAAACAGAAACAGATACACCTGAGAGGGGGCGGGGACTATCTTTCGATGTAACACAGGACACACAACCTGAAAGCTTCCATTGCTCTTTGCACTCTGTAATCTGAATTCCATTGCTTTTCTACTAAAGCTAAAGCACGCCTGTGTTTCCATGTTAATAAACGTGATGAGCAATAAATCCATCGTAGTTCAATTGTATTTGTGTAGCTCCAAAGCAGAGTATCAGGAAAAATGGTCCAGGTCCAGAACCCCCCTAAACAATTCTCCAGTCGAGGAGGGAATGCTGTTTAGAGAAGACTATAAGAAATGAGCTAACTAGCTGATTCTTCAGGTCCTAATGTAATTCAGAAATAAACTTGAGGACTAAGAAACTCAATTAACTTCTCAAGGGAATTGCTTGCAGGATTCCTAGAAAGGCAATTCAACTACAAAAGACCTTCAGGGAGATTTAGCAGTCTGGAGTGGTGGTGCACTGTTCTACTGTGCAGCAACCTTCATTGAAGGTCATATCAGAAGTCATCAGAAGGAAATCTTGCCTGTATCCTTTAATCAAAAAGCTGTCAAAGGAACATCTAAACAAGTCAAGTAATTTCAAGTATAGGTTAATCTAAGGTTTAAGTGTTGATTAAGGTATAGGTTAAGATTAGGTTTAAGGTGTAGATTAGTGTATTGGTTAAGGTTTGGTTATGGTTAGGTTTAGGTGTAGATTAAGGTGTAGGGTAAGATTAGGTTTGGGTGTAGGTTAAGGTTAGTTTAAGATTAGGTTTAAGTGTAGATTAGTGTATAGGTTAATCTTAGGTTAAGATTAGGTTTAAGTGTAGATTAGTGTATAGGTTAAGCTTAGATTAAGATTAGGTTTAAGTGTAGATTAGTGTATAGATTAAGGTTTGGTATGGTTAGGTTTAGGTGTAGATTAAGGTGTAGGTTAAGATTAGGGTTAGGTGTAGATTAAGGTATAGATTAAGGTTAGGTTTAGGTGTAGATTAAGGTATAGATTAAGGTTACGTTAAGGTGTAGGTTCAGATTAGGTTTAGATATAGATTAAGGTGTAGATTAAGGTATAGATTAAGGTTAGCTTAAGGTTTAGATTAGGTATAGATTAAGGTTAGATTTAGAAATAGATTAAGGTGTTGGGTGCCTGTACAGTCATCCACATCTCCCATACAGTAGATCTGGTCATGATCATGTGTTTTTGATTGGCTAGTCAGGCAGTATTGCAATGTTTGCAGTCTGAGACAGTAACCACTGTGTAATGTAATGAATGGGAACTGAAACAAGTGCAGAACGCCCCTTCAAAGTCTTAAAACGTGCTGAGATGAACAGGGCTGACTTTGGTTCTGTGACAACAGAGACTTAAAAGATATACTAGCGTGTTTAGAGTGCATTTAAGGATGCAGCCTTTATCACTCAAGCATTTAATCAAACAAGGCACAGCCGTCCGCTATTAAAGCCCAGAAAACTGGAAGGTCCCACTCCATTGAAAGAGGCACATAAAAGATCTCTTTGGAGTCAAAAACAGTGTTTTGTTCGACTTTCTTTTGTCCCGACCTCTCAGATCCACGTTGTTGTTTGATGATGTTGTGCATGATGAAACTGGCTTTATCCTTTCAAACGGTTACTAAATGGTTTCCTGTCAACACAAACTTAAACCAGTTGGCCATGCTGGTGTGATGAAATTCCACATTGTCTTCCAAGCAGAGCTGCTTTTCAGGCCTTTGAGTGAGACAGATTTTACCCCTCAGAGCTGTGTTGGAATTGTCAGTGAATTCCAATACTGGACTACCTAGGAAGCTCTGGCTTGTTGCTGTCATGGCTCCGAACTGGGTCGAGGTGTAGCGGTAGGTGTAATGGTAGGTGTACTGCCTATAACACAGAACCAAATTTTAAAAGCATGAGTTCCACCATAAGCCCTAAGCAAGTTAGCAACATGCTAAGCTTAGCTCAAGGTGACTGGTGTCAGACTATGGTGAGTGTGAATGAGACCTGCTTGAGATGTTGGCAAGTGGCTGGATCATCATCACACATGCTAACATCATTTATGGCTTAAAGCAACATTACGTAGCAAATTTACCTACAAATAACAGCTTCATGTGTATGTTGATGGTACACTGACATGTAATAGGAAGAATGGCGTCTCCGTCATTGCAACTCCGAGTACAGAGCGCTGCTACTGCACTATGCAGCTTTGGTGGAGCTGCATAAGACTCCTCCTAAGACCTACTTGTGTAAAATCCTGTAATATTATGTAGTAGAATGTTTCTCAGTGTTTGCATTAATAAGGACAGGTTTGGATGCAGACATACAGAGCCCTCCATACGGTCTTGCAATTTACCATGAAACACATGTTCAACTGAATTTAAACCGGGCGACTGGCAAGATCTTTCCATTTATTCCCTTAACAGTATATTTGGGATCATTATCTTGCTGTTGGATGAAGCACCGCCCGATGAGTTTGAAGGCATTTACTGGACCTTGAGCAGATAAGCCGTCACATCATAAATGAAGATAAGTACGCCAGTCCCACCACCAGTCATGACACCCCCACCACCACCATGTTTCACAGATAAGGTGGTATGCTTTGGATCATCATGGGCAGTACACACTCTACTCTTTACTATATCTCTGATACACGTTCATCTTGGTCTCATCTGTCCACAAGACCTTTTCCCTTGCCTAGGTCTCTTCTCCCTGCACTAATGATGCAGCAATGGATCATACATCGATCATAAACACCTGTGAAGACAAACGTCCCAAGCATTATGATGCTCTGAAATGAGGGGGACTGCGTAAAAAAGTGCTGTAATGTCAACAGGATGAAACTTAAAAGTATGCAAATACCCTTAAATTACAGTCTGGAATGTGTATTTCATTTTCAACCACAGCTGATCGAGGGCAAGAGAGACATATCAAGGATATCCTTGGTGTATTTGTCCAAATCATTAGGTCATATCAAGGGCACTGTACCTGCTGGATCTGATAGGCTTTCCAAACATACTACTGTATTATATTAAGATACATATAACCTATATAAAATCATAGGTTGGATCATTGGATCATTGGAAGGAATGCAGGAATACAGTTCTGATCAGAGCAAAACGACTGATTTTACATCCATTTCTGAGCCCTCGTCGACCTGGACTATTGGACCTTTGTGTATTTGAGATTTGTTGAGTACAGGATAATAATCATTTATTATGTAATAATACACTCTGTATCTCAACAACCTTATAGACTATAAAGCACAGTTATTTTTAATGTTTCTAATTAACATATTTGAACACATGCACATCCATATCTATTGTATAAGGTATATTTATACAGTTATTAACGCATATATACTCATAAGGGGGGGGGGTGTGGTGGAGGATATTCCTTTTTTAGGATCGATAAGCAACTGTAGCGAATGAAGCTCTGAATTTGGGTGAGTAATTACACCTCTACAGTAGCCTTGTAGCACAAATTTCATCTAAAAAGTGAACGACTCAGTTTGCAGTCGACGTGTTTTGGAAACGAACCCAGGCTGAAAGTGTACTGGGAAAACAAAATGACTCCCTTCACATCCAGCACGGTCATATTTAAACCTGCATCGCTGTCTTACAGTGGATTATCCCTAAAGGACAAAATCCAGTGTGTCCTGTGTGTGTGACGTGTGTGTGCGTGTGTGTATATATATATATAGTATCCTGTCTATTTTGTATTCTCTCCAGATAACTGCAGTGTTGCCATGTGCGTTTGTCCTTGCGACACACCACCCCTGTCCCCCTACTCTCTCTTTGGCACACGCATGCACAAGCATGCATGCATGCTCTCTCTCGCACACACACACACACACAAACACACACTCTCTCTCTCTTTTATTCACTATACCTTATCTATCCACCCCCCCTTCCGTACCCACACACAATTGTTCCATCCTTAATCTACCTGAGTGCTATGTGACCAAAAATTGCTTTGTAAGAGCAATGGGAAAGTCATGGCTCTCCCGCTCCTGCTTTGTCACACACACACAAACACACACACACACACACACACACACACACACACACACACACAGATATGCCTGCTCAGCATTACATGAAAACACACAAAACACACACATGGGGTGATATATGTCCTATAGTATGTCCTATGGTAGGTGTAATATATAAGTACCTGTTCTGTGTGTAACAGGTCTGTGGGTACACACTTGGGTTAAACACTGGGTGGGTACGGATGTCTAAACTGGAGTAAAGGGTGAATAATTATCAGCAGTGACTCATTTTCTGTCATACACTGTTGTAATTTTACTGGTTCCAGTGTTGTTGTGCTCACCTACTTAACCACTAGAGGTTGTGTTTCCTGAATCTTGACTAAAGCATCTTTAAAGCAGCAGTATGTAGAATTTTTTACTTTAAAATAACAGCTTCTAAATCATGTCGATGCTCCACTGACCTGTAGGGGGAACAGTGTCGCAACTGTTGCTACTCTGGGCTCAGCGTGCTGCAAACTGCCCTATGCAACTTTGGTGAAGGAAAACGCAAGCGGGAAATGTGTAATGCTGAGCAGTCATATCTGTGTAAAAGCCAGTAATATTACCTTACCGTGTCAGGACACATACTTCTGTATCTCCCAGCTCATCCAGAAATGCAAACAAAAAAAAAAGTGTGTAAGCCTTTACGGAAGGCTTAAACCACAATGTACACTTTCCGACTGTAGGGGGGGGCATGAGAGCAAGAAATGCCAGTTTCCGCATACTGCTGCTTTAAATAACAGGTGGGCTCAAATAAAGGGTGCCAAGTTCCAAGTTGTTTAACACAGCGAGATGCAAATATCAAGAAATAAAAGCTGACATCCTGATCCATCATCTCAAATGCATCTATATCTAAATAAAATTAGCCCTGCTGTTGTGATGCTGTAGCTTTTGTGAAATGACCTTTACAGCCAGGATCGTTTTCTTAGTCCTGACATTGTAGGTTAAACGTGTTTTAACTCTGGTTTTCTTGTAGAGTCAAGACACTTTAGTCCTGAAACTCTGCAACACACACACACACACACACACATTGACTCAGAGGGTGATCTCCCTCAAACTGGCCTAGAAAAACACTTTGCGTGTGTTCTGAGCAGAAAGTCAAAGTGATGAATTCAGCATTCATTGTCCCTGCATGGACTCCACTGCTGCCACCCTTAACAAGCAGATGGTCAAGCACAAACACACACACACACACACACACGCATCCTAAAGAGAGCTGGCACAGGACTTCACTGATGCTTTTTGTGATACAGGACAACCTGCCCAAGTAACACTGCACTTATACACACACACACACACAGCCTCTTTAATCTGGGCCATTACCATGAGTAATAGCATTCTATACAGCACGCTTATATGCCTGCATATCTGTGGGTGCGTATATACGCTTGTGTGCGTGTGTTTTTGTGTGCGTGTGAGTTCTGCTGTGTTTAGTAGCTGCTCCTAAACTGATTTTGACACCATTCACCCACAGCGAGTACACGGCTGTCCGAGCCTTTAACTATCCTAGTGGAAGGACTCCAGGGAAAAAGTGGCTGCCCTCGTTCTGTCCTCTGATTGGAACACACACAAACACACACATACATGCACACACACACACACATTGACAGTCCTGCGCAGTAACACAGAGTCAGCATTAAAAGAGTGTATGGGATAGGAGCAGACAAGAGGAGACGAGGAACAAAGGAAGCAAGTTTAATGAGAGGACGCAAAGGTCTAAACAAGAGGTGCGTGTGTGTGTGTGTGTGTGTGTGTGTGTGTGAGAGAGAGAGAGTTCTAATACATAGTTCACAGCATGTTTTCAGAACATCTTACAGCAAGAATGCTGATCGAGGACAAGTTGTGTGTCTTTCCCATCCTAGGGGACAGCTGACACACACAGACACACACACACAAACACACACATATATAAAGCAGAATAAACACAATCAGGAGTCAGTAATCAGAATAGGTCACAGGTTTGGTGACAGACTCTTCTCTTTGAACTCTAGACACTGTGTGAATGTGTTCAGGTCCACCAGCAGCTCTCCTGATTTACTGTAATGAAGGACTGATTAGATGAACTAGGTGATGGATGGCAACTGTAAATACTGTAAAGACTTCCTTGGGGAGATTTTGTGGAAATGGCTAAGCTGACATATTGACATCAAACTACAGTTGAATCTTTAGACCCGTTGACTGAGATTCTTTGAGACAAAAGGTTACATTTTAATGAATAATAAATATTAGGAATCGTAAAAATGTATAAAAAATAGAAAATCTACAGACACCATTCACTGGTGGCTCATGCTTGAGGCAAGCGGAAAGCTGAGAAGCTGAGGCTGAGGGGGTGCTGAGTTAGCCTAGCAATAGCACTGTTTCAGAAAAGGTCTAAAGTACTAAGGTATGCTCTGTCTGCAAGCTCTGTCTGCAAGAATTCACTCATCACTAAACAACATCGAACCCGGCAAACCAATTGAAACGGGTAAGCTGCTGGAGGCAGTTTCTTTACAGGCCAATTCAGAATATATGTTCTGCAGATCTCTGCTGGTCTGACACAACACAGGGAAAGTATGACCACACATCGGCCTTATCTATAGGCCAGGCCAGTCTTTCGGTTAAGACCTATTAGCCATTTGTTAGCTATTAGCTAAATATTCATTTGCTTATTTGTTTGTTTCCATCTAAGATTTATTTCTATTTGATGAAAACTACATTAAATATTCTTCTTTAATATATATAAATTAATTCTGTCAGGCCGCCAATGTCGGGGTTCAGAATGTGCTAAGAATGATGGTGGTCCTGTGGGGTCCTGACCTAAAAGATGCTCCTATATGGTGAGTGAAGCTGATCACGGGCCAGCTTCAACATTCCAATATGACTGTACATATACATGGTAGTACTGTGGTAACACTTTCTCTACTGTGTTTATGTATTGTCTCTTTAAAAACATAATACCACATGCGAAAAAATTACTAGTTGATATTTGACTTCCTCAGGTTTTCAGGCCTCAGAAAGCGACGGGAATGAAGCTGAATGGAAGGTGACTAATAGGAATACTTTATGGACTGCAATACCAGAACAATTATTAGGAAACTGCAGGGAACTACAGTTAGGAAACCTTGTCAGCACATTCCGTGTGTGTGTGTGCATGAGCGCATGTGCGCATGTGTGTGTGCTCGCCAGGATGAGACAGACAGCAGGGTGTGATGTCGCCTCTGAGATGCTGCTCAGCTGGATATGATCTCATCTCTACAGGAAGTACCAATCACTTCAGAGATGAAATTACCCAGCAGCCCCCTGCTCAGATTCCCGATGGAGCTGACACTGGATCATGGTGCTTCTCACGCACACACACACACACACACACACACACACACACAAGGACACCTGTGTCAGGGAAAACTAAAGCACTAGTCACCAGAGCATCGGCGCCAGTCGTTCATGATTCAGAGATGTTGGGGGGGGGGGGGGGGGCAACCCTTCTGCTAAAGAAAGTGTGTATGTGTGAGAAAGCAGACAATTAACCATCCCCTTTTAGAATTCAGCTAAATGTGCGATCCATTCACTGAAACTGATTCCCGCACCGCTTCATAACTCAGGTTCGGAGTAACATACAGACATGATACACACATCATAGCAAACAGCAAGACTTACCATATCTGCCCTCGACATGGTCATCAATGATCAGCGAGTAATCCAGGGCGTAATGATGTCAATGACAGCGTTATTCTTCCATATAACGAGAACCGATAAGCACCATGACTTATTTTCAAGATGATAAACAGATGTGTTCATTTGTTATGGTTTGATTTTTAGACTTAGTAATGTTTACGTCATGATGCCTTAAGTCTCTCCCACATGGTGAGGGATGTGATTTAGAAATCTAACAATGGTATCGGATAGGTATAGCGCATCGGCTTATATGCAAAGTTTATGTATCGTATCGGAACAGAAAAAGTCAGATCGGTGAATCCCTGGAAATTCTGCCACTAAGCATCTATATGAAGATGGCTGTTCTGTCTCTTTCCGAAGGTTTCATCATTCACACAATCTTCCCAACTCACTACTCATTTAAATACCTCCTAACTTACGATTCTTGGAAGAATGTCACTGCTGGCTTTCCATATATCCCCATCTCTTTCATTAAAGGTTTGCTCCAGGACTCAAAGGTGCAATCTTGCCTTGTGCAATCTTCTAAACTATTAGACCTTAGTGCTCCATCAGACTCTACGCTGAGCCAACTATAGGCTTCTGACCTTATGGTAGAGATTGCAGACTCCCAGTGGAAGGTTATCCTATACAGAGTACAGTACTCTTCCAGCTGTGCTGGCCATGGTCTGATTCAGTGTACACTACTTCATCGTATTTATCAGCCTTTAGGATTCATCCTAGCCCTCTAAGCGACAGATGTGGTTCACCAGACGCCAACTTCATATCTTCTGGGCTTGCTCATCATCATCATCATCATCAATATACTCATTTTGGTCACTAATCTTTACAACCCTGTCAGAGGTCCTAGATAGAGGTCCTATGTGCATCTGTACCCCTGTCCTTTTGCGGCCCTTTTTGGGGTCCCAGCTGAATCCCTTCATTTGTCCCCTTAGAGATGTTTTAGCCTTACTAAAACTGGATTGCATCAAGCATCTCAGTCGAGGAACTCTTGGCACTTATTGTAGAACCTTTTGTATATAGCATGTTTATAGCATGATGATTATCGGTTTCATTTTTCCAATTTTCCAATTTTTAGTTTTGCACTTTTTAATGTGAGCAGATTACTGTCCTTTTTTAATGGCCACCTCTACATTTTCTTTTATTTATTTACTTTGTTTGATATCCCTTACCATTTCCATTTTCT
Source organism: Salminus brasiliensis (assembly GCF_030463535.1). Taxonomy (NCBI): domain Eukaryota; kingdom Metazoa; phylum Chordata; class Actinopteri; order Characiformes; family Bryconidae; genus Salminus; species Salminus brasiliensis. The sequence continues at coordinate 30,640,235 of NC_132882.1, forward strand.
TTTGTTTAAAAATAAACAAAATAATGAGAAATATCGCGTATTCAACAAATGTCTTTAAATACCTTGACATGACATTTTTACCATATTGTCCACCCCCGTTTTACACAGTGTAAACCAGGGGTGTAATGCTGCGTGTATTCACCCGGAAGAGTCACTCTACAGATGTTACTACTTGGTGGACGGACTCGTACAAAGTACATACAGTCTTGCAGTGGGTGCGTCTAGTAGGTCCCTCCAGCGAGCTGCCTAAAAAAACCTATCGTGTCCTATCAAGCAAGGGTTTAGCATGAAAGCAGGTGTAGGCCCAAGCTGGAGTAGCCAGCATTTAAACTAGCTAAGAGCCTCTGCAAAAAACTTGCAAGCCAACATGCTGTCTCCAGTACGCTACTCGCACTACTCGCTCCTGAGAGCGCTTCCTACCACTTTGGCGGCCAACCGGCAAGCACCACGCATACCGCAAGTGGTGTGGACTGCAGCTTGAGTGGACGCACATGCTGCATTCAGTGTTTAAGCAACTTTAAGCCGTAAGCCGCTAGCAAGTTAGCAGCACACCATGCTAAGATTAGTCTCAAGCTGATTGCCGCCTGACTATGGCGAGTGCAAATGACACACCGGACCATTCATTCAAGGAACTTCTAGATCAGGCTTGGTACTGTGGGTACTGTGTCCTAGCTTGGTGCAAGGTGTATGAACGTAGTGTTAAGGCTAAGCTAAACTAAGAACAACTGTTAGAACAGAAATAACTGTTCCAGCAGTACCACTGATTACTGTGAAAATGTAGTTGGTCACCGTTATCTTTGTCCTAAAGGGAAATGGCAAGAAAACTCTCAGTCTCTCACCCTGCTTTCACTCTCTTTCTCTCCCCTCACACTTCTTGCACTTGGGCTCATCAGATCTATCTCACAACACTTTGGGGCATGACTGAGTCACATTTCTCAAAGCAGCGTGTGTACAGTTGGCTGAATGTGTGTGGATTTAACGGATGGTTAGGTTTTATTCCAGTGCGAGTAACATTACACAAATACTGCATATTAAAGCAGAAATCTATCCAATCCTAAAGGCCCCGAGGCGAGAGGATAACAACAGCGCGGCAGCGGAAGTCTCCGACCTCACAAAGTTTCAAATAAGTCGCAATACCTGTAGATGGTGGCAGTATTACAGAGTTTGTTCCTTTGCGGTTTAACCCTATGGCCCGCCTTCTGTTACCAGAGAATAGCCCCACCAGTTTCTACAGGTACTGAATAACACTCATAGTGTGTAATAAACCTTGGAATGGTAAGGGGTTAAGTAGTCAGTCACATTTTCTGATGGATCCACTATGGGACCGTGACACCATCTATTGCTCCACTGTGCTGTGGAACCCCAAACAATACTCTAAACTGCTCACAGTCTCCTGGAGCAGGACAATTTTGAGGAGAATGCGTTGTTTAGAGGAAGTAAAACAGGAAATGATGTACATGATGGTGTGTGTTTTTATACAGGACAGTGAAATCAGATCCCTTTTTAATGACAAGTGTGAACAGAATCCAGCCTGGATACAAATGCAAGTAAATGCCAGGTGTAAACTCACGATTCTCCTCATACTTGATGAGCATGCAACGAAACTGTTGTGCCACTCTCAAGCTTTAAAATTAAACTACATAAAAATATACCTTTCTGTTCTTTCATGAACACGGATATGCAAATGTACACACACACAGCTTATCTAGTCCCCCAAATCCCAACAGCAATGCTTCAGAAAGTCCTACTCTAATGGCAGTAGACAAGGTGTGTGTGTGTGTTTGCCCATGGAAACATGCAGCATGTGGAGAGCAAGACAGATTCAATCAAGTATCAGTAAAATCATCAAGCCTTCTTCGAGGAAGCTGAAGCTTGGGCGTCATTGGACCGTCTAACAGGAAGATTATCCCAGGCATACCTCACCAAGTCCACCAAGGCTTGGTTTCAGAAGAAGTCCTGGAAGATTCTGGAGTAATCATCACAGTTGCCTGCCTCGAACCCAATAGAAAAAAGAAACAGCAGCACGAAGTTCCCACGTTCCCAATCCTTACACTAGGCCCTCTTTAGCCCTATTTAAATAAGATTGGTATTACATGGGGAGACAGAATAATGTAATTTTACTACAGGGCTTCTGGCCAACGGATGGCCGAGGTTTTTTACGCGCTGCCATCACCTCCACAAAAGTGTCCTCAGACCACTGATGTATTATAGGATGATAAGCAATCCTATAACCCACTTGTATAAAAATAAGCAGCAACATATATATGTCATATGTTCTTCTGAATTTGAGTGTTGTACGTCTGAGGTTTGCCACATCCTGGGATATCTGTGGCAACCGCAAAAAAATCCTTTTGCACAGGATGCAACAGAATATTTACCCACATGTTGATTCACATGGGATTAATATAATATATAATATATATATATAATATAAAATATAAAGTTATTTCAACAGCTCATTACACAGAAGTAAAAGGCATCAGAATCTTTACGGACGCTTGAGTCTGTAATAATTACATTACCCCACTTCCCCATGTAAAACTAGTCCCGTCCGAGTGGGGCGTCTGCGTCTAGGAGGCCGTTGAAACATAACTGTATGCTGAATGTGGACAAAGTCTGTCTCTGACCACCGCTGAATGTGGTTCGAGTGATCTGGGCCAAGTTTTCCAAAAGCATGGAGGTGTGAAGGTCAGCGTAACTTGCATGTATGCTTGCTCTACCAATTAACGATGACCTTTGTGCTCTGATGCTTCTGGGAAACCCAGCTCAGATCAATGTAAGCAGTTTACACTGAGCCTTGGGTGAGTTTTCGCCCGGTGCTTCATTTGGTTGAGAGAACCGTGAACATGGTCTCTGCATGTGGACACAAGATGTAAACAGCCGCAAAGAAACAACAGTTTCAAATGCCGATCAGTTATCTCTGACCCCCGATATCTGACCTGCTTAATAAGCTTAGTATTGGTGGTAATATCGATCCACCACTGTTCAGTGCACTGTTCAGTATTCTGAAAAATAATCGCAATGGACCGTTCCTCCTACAGGCTATTTGGTTAGTGAACTGTCGGCTATAGTTGCCAAGTGACATAATGATCAAAGATTGCGTTTTGAAGAACTCGGCGCATTGACACAGAATTTGACTGATGTGTGCGGTCATGCGTGTGCATATTGAGTAACTGACAACGTGTCTCGGGCGATCGGATTCTAATGTTCCTAAATCAATGTATGGGATCGATCCGATTGAAGCACCCTCTCCCTCCTTTGCTGACCGGTGACCTCACTGGATGCCGGCGGAAAAGACCCCAAGCAATCCCGCAGGTAAAAGGTGAAGCAGCACAACTCAGGGCCCGACTGAGCACCTATTGGTGAAGTCCCTCAGAGGAACAGGCATGCTGTGCTGTGATTGGCTGTGACTGGCTTTGGCTTCAGAGAACTGTTGGGTTGCATTATGACTGGCTGGCTTTCTGAGTCGAACAGACAAGCTGTGATGTGATTGGCCGTGTCCCTGTCTGTCAGTGTTATCACCTTCAGGGCAACAACCAATGTGTGTGTGTCTGTGTGAGATGGGGTCTAAGTGTGTGTGTGTGTGTGTATGTATCCTCAGGGCTAAAAATGGGTGCAAAAATAATCTCAGCAGACTGCGCAAAATTAGAGCTGACCTGAGATCAGGGTCAGGAAACCAGGACTCTTGAGTATACTGAACACACACAGACGCTATATAAGGGTATTTTACTGTGCAGAAGTCAGAGAGTACCCTTCACTGATTCATTTTCTAGCCGAAATGGCCATTAAGTACAGGTTACAACTTTTTTTTTGCATCAGGAATAAAAGAGTACATATAATGGCTGTCGCATAACAACACATACACTTACAGCTCCAAAATAGTAACTTTTCAGGAGAAGGAAACCCTCTTCTTAACCCTCTTGTTCCCAAAATTCAGAAAACCTCAGCAGGGGGAAGAGTCTTTTCTTATAAAGCCCCCCAACTCTGGAATAACCTTCCAGATAATGTTCGGGACTTTAATCTTTAAATCTAAGCTGAAAACGTATATGTTTAGTTTAGCTTTTGGTAATTAATGTTTCTTAGAAAAGGGCTGCAGGTCCAGGGGTTCGCGGACCCAGGGAATTGTAGTACACTGAGATGCTGGAGCTGTCGTCTCGCTGCTTACACGCGATCACTCAGGTTTGTTGACGGTGGAGCAGATAGATGCTGGTGTTCTCAGGGTGCACCCGTGTCCGTGTTACCTTCTGGCTCTCTCCTTTTAATTATGCTGTGATAATCAGACCTGCCGGAGTCGTCAGACAAACCCTGATGCTGATGCTCAACATTCTCTGCCCTCCATAAAATTCCTCTTAGAACTAACTTTTCTCTTTTTACCTTGTTCGAGTAAATGGCCACCCAGCCCGATCTGCAGGAAGATTGCCCGCTGAGGTCCCCTCTACCTGCGTCTAACTAGCTGCCACCTACCAGTCCGGCCAGCGGGTCTCCCCCAACCCGCCACCACCCATGGCTCACCCGCCTGCCGCTGCTGCCTGTTTGGTGGCCATCCTGAAACCTAGATGGACTCGTGTCTGTCTGACACTATTAATATCACCAATATTAACTTTCTGTTGTATCTGCTTTGGTAATTTTTATCATTAATGTTTAAATAGTCTGGCCAGAGGAGGATGGGTCCCCCTTGTGAGTCTTGGTTCCTCCCAAGGTTTCTTCCTCCAGCTCTGAGGGAGTTTTTCCTTGCCACTGTTGCCGTTGGCTTGCTCACGGGGGTCTTTGATCCTTCATGTTATTTCTTCTTTCTTCTCTGTCTCTGTCCTTTATTAAGTACTAATTATGTAAAGCTGCTTTGTGACAACAACAGTTGTAAAAAGCGCTATACAAATAAATTTGACTTGACTTGACTTGACTAACTGTTAATGGATGTCAGGGTTAAAAAAAAAATATTCCAAATAATGTTGGAGCATTTTTATTGGTTTGTTCATTATGAAAGTCTGACCCAATGTGTAGAACAACTGCCAGATTCAAACTATGTCAAAAAATAAAAAATGACACAAATGGGACAGGCTTCTGCTGGACAGCGACAGTATATCACACAGAAGTCTCATCAACTAAATCTGATATCAGATGCCTAAGTGTTTATTAGTGAGTCCAGCTTTACCTTTATTACAGCTTCCATTCTTTTCAGAAGACTCACTTTCCGCAGGGAATTCAGTAGCTGACTTTTCTGACTATTTAAATTCATCCCAAACACCGTTCAGTAATGTTGAGGTCTGGGCTCTGGATTGATAAGTCTATTGATCTAAGAAACCAGCAGTAACCTGCATTTTTTGCGAAAGGAAGAAATCTTCAGTAGGAACCAAAGTCAGTGGTTTTCTGTTTTCTGATTGGTAGTCGTGCAGTGTGTCACTGCTCATTTGCATAAAGTTGACTGTATTGTGTCTTCATTGCTCATGGTCATGTTGCTAAACAGCACCGACTCTGTGTCGCTGACTGATTGAAACGGAATGACTTCCGAGAACCGCATTAGTATGGCAAGGTATAAAACTCCTGGACTGGACATCTGGGCATCTATGAGAATGCCTGCTTATGAGCTCATCACACACTATATCTCCATACTAGTGCACTTCTGCAGTTTAATGTAAAGGCAATTTCTATTGGCCCAACAAACAAACAATAAATAAACAAATAAATGAACAAACAAGCAAGCAGACATATTGTGTGTGTGTGTGTGTGTGTGTGTGTGTGTGTGTGTGTGTTCCTCTCCGTCTCTTTCTGCCTGACTGGATCAGATTGGACTGAATGGTGCTCTGGTGTCAGTGAGTTTTGCGGAAGAGATGAAATGTCCCCAACAAAGAAAAAACGACAATGTCACACAAAATCCTGCCCAAAGCAGTTTGGTTAATATGGCTGCTATATATAGGACTCCGACAGCCCATCAATATGGCCGTGTCCGGCGAGGGACGCCGTGTCCCTGAACCCAAGAACTGTTGATGGAAGCAGCGTTCAGGCCAAGACTGACCACCGAGGTACATTTATATCCGTCACAGTCAGTGCTACTTATCAGCAAAGACTGGACACGGAGGATGGTTCAGACGTGACCTTTTCACAGAGATGCAAACACTCAAACACGCTCAAAAGATACAGGATACACCCCTTTGCCAGGCGTCCCTCGCCAGATCTGCAATGCTGGGGAGCAGTGGAACTGTGTTCTCTGGTATGATGGTGCTCCATTCAGTACTTTTGGATCGAGTTGGGATACGTTGGGGATGAGGTGGGTTGGAGATCATCCAACATCCTGACCTCACTAACGCTCTTGACGCCAACTGTAATCAACGTGGTTTCTGGTTTGTGCTGGGAAACCCTGGGTCTGACACGTCTTATTTCCTATACTTAAACAACGTTGTGGACCCAGTGCACACCTTCATGGTGATGGTATTCCCCTATGACCCTACTTTCCGCCTGACATGAGGAACATGATGAAGAGGTCTAGGTGCTGCCCTGGCCTCCAAATTCAAAATCTGGAAGAGCTGATTTAGATTTTTTAGTTTTTAGATGTGCGGCGTCTCCATCTCACCACTTAGGAATTTAAGATCTGCAGCTAATGTCTTGGTGCCAGAACACCTTCAGAGGTCTGGCAGATTCCATGGCTTGGTGAGTCGGAGCTTTTTTGGCGGCTCATCAGTGTGAAACCACAAACATGTGAATATGATCTGATCTATGAACCTCAATATTCGCACATATGTCCACTGTTTGTGGAAAAATCGTTGATGCTTGCCATCTGTTAAAATGGGCTGTTTTCAAATGAAGCATTTCACTCTTTCATTCTCAAAGAACTGTTGTTTCAGGCTACATTTGGTACAGGACTGGATTGGATTCATCTCTTATTTACTTCAGATATCTAATCCAGCATTTTATGCTGAAGTCATCTTGAATATGGCCAAGATGACCTTTATCTTGTAGTGCTTGGTCTTTCCACCAAGCACTACATTTTTATTAACCCCTAAAAAAGCCTGTGGCTCAAGTGGTATCTATTACCAAAGTGCTTCTATTACCAAAGAATAGCCCACCAGAAATTGTACAGAAATCCCTGTAGTTACTGAGTAACACACCTTAGTGTGTCATATGCCTTGGACTGTTAAGGAGTTAACCCCTTAACAGAACGGCTGTTTTTAACACACTAAGGCATATGGTTACGCTATTCTTTGGTAAAAGGTTTGTAATAACACTTTCAGCCCGTTATAGATGTTAACATAGAACTACAGAAACAATAAATCATCAAATTACATCCCAGCACCAACACAGTAAGTGCCTTTGTAAGTTTTGGATTAGAACTTTTAGACCTTTTGGAACTGATGAGAACTTTTTTAGACTTCTTTTAGACCTGACTGTCTCGTCTCTGTATGCACTCCACATCCTGCCCTGTAAGTCCTCTAAATAAGACCTGCTACTGCAGGTATTCTAGCACCACCCGCTCTGTCAGATGCAAAGCACGAGGAGATCTTGAGATGACACAAAACGCTGCCATTATCACTTTAGGGAAAAGACAAAACCCAGGATGTAAAGGTCACAAAGAGGAACTAGGCAAAAACCTGCAGAGGACAGCTGCTTATGGGATAGGAAACATACATTATGCTCGCAGAGGCAGCAACTCATCTCCAACAATGGCTCATAAGCTCAAGATGAATTGGCTAACGCACGAAAGAAATGGAGCTGTTTCGTGGCTCTAACTCTAATGTATAACCTGACCCCAGGATCTCAACAAGACTGCTGATCCAGGATCAGCTCTCTGCAGTCCATCAAACCCTACTTTCCTTCGTAGAATTAGCTTCAATCAGGTCACTCTATAAATCAGTCAGCATTACTCTCAGCTCCTGAGCCAGCCAAGTGAAACACCATTCATTAATTACAGTACAGTACCCAAAGAATGGAATGCTAGCCCATACTATACAACACCATTCATCAGCTTATGAACTCCTAATGGGTGCTTATTAATGCTTTATAAGATGCTGATAAGCCCAGAGTGTTACAATTCTTTTAGATCAGTTTATTAGCACCCCTTCAGCCCCCTGTTGAAGGGCAGCTGAACAGGGTACTGAGAACAAGAGCTCCTGCTGCAGGCCTAATTACTCCACATGGACGACCAGTGACCTCGGACCAAAGGCACGTCAAAGGCAGGTAGTGAACATTAGGTGCTTCTGTATTCTGTACTATAACCCATTCTTTTTATGAGAAAAAAATCCATAACAATAAACTTACAAATGCAAGGCTTTTGCGAGACAGCTGCAACAATCGGCAAGCTCCAGAAAACGTGTGCAGTGCAGCAAAAATCAGTATCATATAAAGCAAATGACAAACATGGATAAGAGCCTAACTAAGGACTGCAAGACAAAACTGATCTCCGATCCGATCTTTTCCCAATTCCTAGGGACGAGTGACTGCAGAACACAGAGCGAAAGCCTGCATTCCTAGAAAAAACACCTTCATCAAGAGTTCTTCAGTAAAGACAATGATTCTATGTAGAGGAAGGAACCCTTTCTGCCTAGAGTGTAGATCCACCACCCTTTGATTCACTGTACATAACATCTGAATAAAGGATTCAGTCATGATAACCTTCAACAGGATGAATGTGCATGTGTGTGTGTGTGTGTGTGCACTCATGTGAAAATGAGCAGTATCAGTTATAGTGTGATCAGCAGCAGAGTCAACATTAGCTATGTGTGTGCGTGTGTGTGTGCGCGTGTGTGTGTGTATGGACTGATGGCTACTGAAAGACAAACACAGGGGAAAATCCATAAATGATCAATCAATTGTCAGCAGAAAGCTGCAGGGGAGGTGGATCGGATAGCTGGCGTCTTTAGTCATGATTGAAGAGGCGACGACAAGACCTCCTCACCTAGCTTTTTTCCCCCCTCTTCCCCTCTATTAGGGGCTCTTGGAATCGGCCAGGATTGGAAGCAACCAGTAGTTCCTCCTGACTCGTGACCAACAGTAGGTGATTGGTTTTTACTTCGGCTGGCTTGGCTGGTGATGAAGTTGCTACGTTGGCTAATAAATTGTACTGGAATTGTGTTAGAACCTACCTTCTATATTCTTACAGGCTATCAGAGAACATGGCAATAGGGTGTGCTATGCATTCTATTATTTTTAAAATAATTTTATCATTTTATAATAACGCTTTATCCATAAGGCTACCTGCTAAATTCTTAAAAATAAAGGTGCTCCAAATGGTTCTTTGATGGATTTCGTTTGGTTCCTTTAAGAGTCCCACAGGGCTCTATTATAGGGCCTATAACACTGATGTTAAAACTGGCAGCAGTGTAGATGTTATGAGAGTGAAGAACTGAAGTGTGAGCTTACATAAAGGGTCTAAAGGGTTAACTCTACTTACTCTGCACTTACAGCTCTTTTACAAAAAAGGGTTCTTCATGGATGCAAAGCTGGTTGTTTCATGGTATGGCTCAAAGACCCCTTTGTAGCACCTTTTCTAAGCCCTTTTTAAGAGCGCATCAGCATAAGTGCTTCACATCTGCTGTGTTTATGTAGCCCACAATGTTACGTTTATGGAATGTGAATGTTGTTGCTTTAAAACATATTTTTAAAAATAATTAAAATGTGGATTTTATTGTAAACAGAAATGCATCATCAGGGCGTCTCTACCTCCGACATCGCCCCATATAGCACCCCCCCTCAAATCACTCGTGTTCCCCCATTTCCTTCTCTCCTTCTCCATCTCCCACTCTCCTCTCTGACTCTTCACTGCAGCAAAGGCAGCAGGCGTGTGTGTGTGTGAGGCTCACGTGTCCTGGTGTATGCGAGGAACAGTGTTGGTATGAATAACGTTGCTGATTATTGCTCGCCTCATAAATGTTTTACCGTCCGTCCGGACCATAAATCCAAGCGTCCTGCTTTAAATCATGCCAATAATCCCCCTCCCTTTTCATCTCGCTCTCCCTCTCCATCAGCCTCTCCACGTCTCCTTCAACCTTCATCCGTCTTTCCTTATTCTTTTCTCCGCTTCCTTTGCCTATCCCAGGCATGATTGAGCCCACGAGCCCAACGTCTTGTGTTTTGGTAGGTTCTGGATCACTCGAATGCTTCAAACTAGGTTACAGAGCTGTGTCTACCGAGCCCTGCATGACTGTGCCAGAGAGCTGCATTCAGTCTCTCACGCACACACACACACAAACACACACACACTTTCCCTCAGAGATGAGCTCACACTCCTGTAAACTGTGTATGACTGTGTCTTCAGTGCTACATCGCTGCGCTGTGTTGTAAATGTGGGTGCAGACAGAGGTGGAGGCAGCAGGACTGGGCAATGCATTCCTTTGGAGTGACGTGGCTTTTGAGAATTCCAGGTCTAGGTCTGAAGGTCTGCCTGATCGCTGTCGCTGTCACACAATGACCTTGCATCTCCATTTTTGCTGTTTTTTAGTCTATTAAAGTGGGGTTGGGTACGGCATTTGCCACCAGTTACACAGATTGTTTAGTGATAGGTCTGTGCAGTGAGCTTGGAAAGGGAGTGGGTCTGGGATGCCAGACCTCACTGTTGAGCCTTCTGGGGGGGGTCATAGGCTCAATTCAACGAAACACTGATGAATGGAGGTGCCTACCCGATGACCCCTGTGAAGAGCCTGAAACGTAGTGGGTGATTAGAGTACGGGTGAAGGGATAGGGCTGGGCCCTGAGTGTAACCCCAAGTAGAGTGCAGTTCTTTACAGTGTGTTACAATTTCATGCAGAATAGACCAAAATGAACATTCTTGTGTGACAGTGACAATATAACCAGTATATATTTGTTATATTTTAATAACTTAATGATCTCGTGTGACCATTTCTGAACAAACAAACCAACAGAAATGATCCAAAGCTATTAGTGATGCATGATGACACTGAAATCATATCAGGAAAAATGGAGAATTCAATTTAATGAATTCTCTACTGTACTGATAGTACTGGGGTCTTTTTAATAAATGAACTAAACATTTTACACTAGTTCTAAAACCTAAACTTAATATTTTTTTATATTTGTCCGTGACGCTAAGCCAGACAAATTTAGTCAGATTATGTTTGCCATTTTTTGAATGTCCGTCTATTGGGAATCTGCAGATTTGTACATGAGAAATATCAGATATCAGCCCACTGGTGTACCTCTAAAAAATGATGCAATGTACATTCATGTACATTCATGTAAAGCCATGTCTTTTCCTTCTCCTCTAAAAGGGTTTGTTGCACTTATTTGTGTGCCTGATCCATTTGTTATCCTGTAAAACAAGTACTTGTTGATTCTGCTGACTCTTTTAGAGCCAGTTTCCCAGATAATGGCTGTCTGAAACGTAATACGTGCTGCCTACTCAGGCAGTATTCAAAGGCAGCAAAGCACCCAGTTCTGTCCGAATTGAATGTTTGTATAAACACGTAGATGTGTCCTTTGTTGCCGTACGTATCCCATGCATCCTCGGAAGCGAGCAGCAATCTGTACAAATGAATTATTTATTTACGATTATGTTCCCTTAATATTTTGTAATGTATTGGCCAAAGTTTGGCTTTTTATGTCTAACGATTTTAATGAGTTATATCACCAGTTGACAGTAGTTATCGGCATCCTGGCAACGTCATGCCGTATTACTGCCGTATTGCTGAAGTCGAAGTGCGTCTCACAGCTGCCTTCCGTTTTGGACACAGCCATAGATTAAACCTAGTCTACCCATGATGTTTCACTACTGATCATGCCTTACGGTCTAGGCTTGGGCTTCAGCTAGATCTAAGAAACTGGTCCTTCATGTTTTCATTTTTTTCATTTACGGTTAATACGTAAATCTGTCCACAGGACCTGTCCTACTCTCTAAGCAAAAAGGCTTCTGTACAGTACTGAAAATGGGATCTTTGGCTCGTAATGACAGTGGTACCTTCTTCGGGTTGCTGTAAACAGAGCATTCTTTTAAATGAATATATAGCACCATCTACAAAAGGCTTTCCACCCTGAAGAACCTTTTAACCAGACAAAGAACAAATTTAGCATCAAAACACTTCTTTAAGATGCAATGGTTCTATTAAGCATGTGTCTTCATTAAAGAACCTTTTTTAAGACAAGACAAGACAACCATATTCAATACTTGTGTTGGACACAGATGGAATTTGGCCTCCGCCTTTAACCCATCCATGCAGTGAATGCGTGCCCAGGAAGCAGGAATGGTGAAAGGCCTCGCTCAAGAACCCGAGTATCAAACCCACAACTTGTCATCGATAGTCCGGTGCTCTAACTACTGAGCCACCACTGCCCTGAAGAGTGTACAATGCTGTGTAGTACTGCATGTACGCCGTTCACAATGATACACATGGCTGAGACAAACTAACAGCAGGAGTGTGGATGAAAGTAAATCCGGGCTTAACGAAACCTCTGCATGGTCAGATGCCCACTCCATTTAGTGACACAAGCAACGGCTGATGGTCTAAGAACAAATGAGGTGGTGATGGCATTATTTTGCTTGTACAAAATGATTAGTAACGTCATTTTCATTCGAAGTACGCTTCCGACCCAAGCCACGCTCCATCAGATGCAGTTGCTTCCATTCATGGTTGGGTGCCCCCAAGGGCACAGTAGGTCATACTTGCACTGGGTGTGAGTGGCGGCTTTAGACCCTCTCTTGCTGTTCAAAAAGAGCTATGTGGTCAACTGATGGCATCAGTTGGGTAACACACTATTGGAGCAATGGAGCGGTTACTGCCCAGGTACACTAAGCAGCGGTGAGATGGCACTTTCTGCACTTGGAAAAATGGATGTTTATGAAAGGTTTTTCACAAGTGAAGTAGTAGATGCTGCTCGTGCTCATGATGTCATTCTTACTGCTGAAGCACTGTACCAGTGATGTCATCAACTGCAATGTCCGCACTGATTTAGTTCAGTACTGAATAGAGATGGACAAATCAGTGAGGTACGCTGAATGAGGAACGTGCAAAGCTGCAGCAGTAACTCATAGCATCAGCTCAACTATCGTCCAATTTTCAGCCCAAATATGCAATTGGCCGATACTTAGCCGATTAATCCTTCCCTCTCTGGCAATAAAGATTCTAAAGATGCAGGTGGAGATGGTGGTGATGATGTAGCCAAGACAATGTGTATGTTTTGCTCATAATTCCCAACAAAAACCACTGCTTCACAAGACTATAAAACCCCGAAACGGACAGACGACTTGATCTTGGGTGTCTGCAGCCCTACTACTGTATGCATGCACACACACACACACACACACACTTCACAACTTCACAAGAACGAGTGCTGCAATGTTATATAAATACTCCGGTGTCTCCATTTACATACACAACTGCTTATCTGTGACTGTTACCCTGTTCCACACAACACCTGCACGCATGTCTGCTGGCGCATAGCATATCACAGTCATGTCACCTTCTAAGAGAGACACATGGTTTGTTTTACAGGCTCAGCTCGACTGAAATACAACACGCTTACAGTTGACTCAGTCTGACGCTGAAAGCACAAGACCCTGCTGAGTAATGATTCATAATCAGGTCGCACTCAGCAAAGTCTGATCAATATCATTCACATCACTTACTCATCGCTCCATCAACAGTTATCTCTCAAGCATTCGCCCAGTCATATCACAAGCCCCTGTCAGATCAGGTCAAAACAGCGGCTTCTGAAAGGCAACGACCAAGGACACAGCTCACAAAACGGCCCACTGTACTGTGGCACTGCAGTGGGGCTGGAGAAACTCAATGGCCTGTAAGGTCATAGGTTAGGACAACAAACTCTCACAACTGTCCGACGCGATAAGCTCCAAGCTAACAATGCATAAGCAGTCCAATAAACAGTTACTGTAGTTACTGTATAGAACAACACAACAAGAGAGTAGTTGTCACTGCTAATTTGACATTTCAGCCTCTCGCCTTTATGAATGTGATCTGAATAAGTATTGAAGAACGAGCATAATGATTTATTACTGTGATTTATAAAATGATTTCAGTCAGAAAACGTTGTTTTCAACAGTAAATAAAAAAAAGGAATAGCCACTGTTTAACCCTCTATGTGAGCCTACACTCCATTACTGTCGTAACGTACATAGGCCCTAAAACAGAACCCTGTGGGACTGAACACATTTTTTTTTTTGGTAAAATCTGGTCAAATACAAGTTTTCGCTTCAGGATAGTAACTGGATCTTCAACCCAGGGCTTAAGGGGTGTGTTTAAACCATGCTGTGTCAGACTAATCAGTGGCAACTTGCTTCGCATCACAGCTAGCTAATTAACGTTAATCTGTTTCCGCAAAATCTATCTTTCAAGGACGCAAAATGCCTAATTATTGATTGCAAATTAGTGTTTTTTTAAGCTGAAAGGTCCTTTAATGATACAAAACTTGTTCATATGTGAACAGAGTAGCTCTCTGATAAAACCAGCAGTGTAATGAAAGCCAAATTCCAACAATTGCAAGCAAATTAGCATTTTTGTGACTGAACTGTAGGCTACAATTAGTGGGAGGAAGCTTTCATTAATTGTTCTTTGTTGTTTGTTTGTTTGATGTTTCCTGTCTGAACTGGTTCTTTGATGAAAGTCAACTTCCTGTGATAGGCAGCAAATATCCAGCTTTTGGAAATCTACAACTTCCTCATTTCCTGAGATGCTTTAACTTGCTTTAACTGTTCCTTAATTCCAGTGAGCTTCCAGTGTCAGCAAACCATCGACCATAGCCTCCCTCTGACTGACACACGCCTGACCCGTTCCTTGAGCGATGCGCGCGACGGCAGCTTGAGAGAGAGAGGGGGGGGGGCGGTGTAACGGCCAGGCTACTCACCCGTGCGTACTTGGACGAGTAGGGGTCTTCGAAAAGCGCCCAGATCCTGGGTTGCCAGACGCGCCACCAGCCCACTTTCCTGCCGTCCTCCTGCAGGCACAGGCGCTTGAGGTCGCCGTCCGCGCCGCCGGCCAGCGCTGCGTCGTCGTCCGGTGCCTCCGGCTCGGGGCTCTCGAAGCTGTCGAGCGCTTCCTCGGCGTCGCGGTGCTGCCGGTAGTTCATCCAGCAGCACGCCTCCACGTCCGTCTCGTCGATGCCCCAGAAGGCGAGCTCCTCCTCGAACAGCGGGCCGCACACGTCGTTGGGGCAGTGCAGCTTGCCCGTGCGGTAGTAGTTGAGGATGAAGGAGAAGACGGACGGGTGCCGGTCGAAGAAGAACTCGTCGGCCTTGGCGTCGTAGTCGAAGTTGCTGAACGCGTCCGGCTCAGTGAGCCACGAGAGGCGCGTGCCGGGCAGCGTCTTGAGCGTGCTGCGGTACGTCTCGTGGCGCACGCCGCCGCAGTTGATCACGATTCTCTCGCTGTCCGACGAGCAAGGCATGTCGGCGCTGTAACATGCTTTGTTGGACGACTTGTTCCCACCCTTGCGCCCTTTAAATGAGGAGACACACACGGAACTGAGCATAGGGGAAAGGGGCGGGGGGGAGGGAGGGGGGGCGGAGGTGGGGAGGGAGAGGAGGAGAGAAAGCGGAGGGGGGGGAGGAGTCTGAGGAGAGAGGGAGAGAAGGAGAGGGGGGCTATGGTTAGTAAAAGGGGAGCAGAAAGCATAGGAAGTGTATTACATGTGTGTGTGTGTGTCACCCGTGTCTTCTGTTTTGCTTCAAGTGCGCTGCAACAACATGATGGTGGGCTGGCGAGTGTCACGGCACACGCTGCAGGTGTGTGTGACAGTGTGTGTGTGTGTGTGTGTGTGTGTGTGTGTGTGAGAGAGATGATGATGATGAAACGCACTCCCGAAAGTAATCAGCACTCATGGGGGACCATGCTATCTGCGCTGCGGCATTGTAATAGCTTGCAATAACCGTAATCCACAGTTAAGTCGAGGGGAACGGTCATGGTGAAGATCTGCTGCGACACCAGGGATGTGCCGGATCAACACCGCGCACTGCTAAGAGCTCTGGATCTTAAATCTGGTTAAAGGAGAGGGGTTCAAGCCCTAAACGTATGTGAAGTTGAGTAGTCAGTGGTAGAACATCACTAGCAGGTTCTCTGGACGTAGGTGGATTGATGCTCTAGGTCTGACCGCTGTTCTTCATTCCTGCAGGCTTCCACTCTGCAGAGTCACTCGGTGAAGTAACACAGCCACCGCCGTCCACTGATCAACTGAGTAAAGCGAGGAGGGAGGGGGTGATGGTGGTTGCTCAGTATGCACACACAGCTCTACAGCACTACAGCCTGAGCATCAGTGAGCAGAAAAAAAAAGGGGGGGGGGGGTGGTGGCGAGAGCTAGGGAGGGAGGGAGCAAGGCAGCGAGAGAGAGGAGTGAATGACTTTTTCACTGCAGTGAAAGCTGGAGTTGCTTTCTCATTTCGTCCTTTGCTCTCCTCCTATCCTCAGCTCCGCCTCTCCGGCACTGCAGTGCCACCCGCTAGCTGGGATACCTCGGAGTTAGCTGTTTTTCTCCCCACATTCAAAGTAATACGCCACTTCCACCTCTCTCTCTCTCTCCCTTTTCATGTATTCCACCCCTCTCTTGGCCTCCCTCCCTCTCCTCTCCTCCCCCTCTGCTCTCACGCTCTTGGATTCCGCATTCAGGATTCACATTTCACTGAAGCAACTCACTTCTTCTCACATCCATCCCAAGCCTCACTTTTATTTCCCCTCTCTCTCTCACTCTCTCTCTCAACTCAAGCACTGTTCTTTTCCTGTTTCTTCCATCCTCTTTCATCCTTATTTCCCTCCCTTCTTCACTGTCCCCCCCTCCCCCTCTCTCTTCTTTCAGTTTATTCTCTTCCATTCATTGCCCCATCGTCCTCTCTGCTCCTGCCTGGTCCTCCTCCAGATTCCTCGAGACTACCTTCTTAATCTCAGTGTCCACAGCTAAAGTTTGAAAACTCCAGTTGTGGTGTGCGGGAACTCTCCACGTGCACCTTTACCTTTTACCTTTACCTGAAATGGGGTGAAAGCAGAAAACTGAGGAGACTAAAAGAAAGCAAGTGAGCCTCAGGTAAGGTAAGACTTTGCCCGATTCTGCTACGTGTAGAGATGCTGTAGTGTGGTTTGTAGAAGTTTGCATGGCCATAGGACTCTAAAGTGCAGCGAGGGAAATGTGCATCTAAAACTGATATCAGATCAGTCACGGTGAAGCGAGGGCTACCGGTCTCTGCAAACAAAAAAAAAAAAAGGGCATTAAGGGCTGCTCATAACTAGCTATATTTGATGCTACAGCAAGCTTGCAGGACTGAGTGAAGCGGCTGTACATTTACTGTTACTAAAAGATGAATGGAGGTAACTGCTTTAAGTAAAGAAGATCCTGCTATTCATTTAGAGAAGCATATAAAGAATGATGCACTATTGTTACCAGCCTTTTTTAGTACTTTTCCCAGTACTGTAAAGAACCTTTTTGGCTTGTTGTGTAGTTAATAGTATTGTTTATTCACTGTTGGAGCTTCATCGTGTTTGATCTTCTGAGCAAACCTCTCTGCAAACTTCTGTGAAACAGAAATCATCCTCAACTAAAGGAAGCACACAGTTTACAAAATCATAAATAACTCTGGAACTGGAACAACATAAATGAGCGAATTATAAACAGTGGATGTGATTAGATCAGGTCCTAAAGAAACCAGCAGAAAGCAGAGAAAAGTGCAGCTGGGAGTGTGTTGAGACCGGGAGCTGATTTCAGCACCTTGGACAGCACCATGCGCCTTCTTCAGCACAGAAAGAGCTGAGAACAGGAGGGGAAGAAGTAGTGAGTTTGATAAGAGAACAGAGGAGGAAAAGAGCAGGACAATCCCAAAATCTACTTTACTGGAGTGTTCCTCTTGGAATGGCATGTGTTCTTCTACATTTTTTGTGGCTTTTTAAAATATATGTTTTTTAATAAACAAAAAAATTTCTGCAGCAGTGGAATCTGTAGCCGTGTTTTACAACACACAACATACAAAACCGAGTTCTGTGAGCATATGTGTGTGTGCATGTACATGCTGCCAGCTCATGACATGTACACATGACAGTGCTGGCTGTGACAAATGTAATGAAGGGGGGGGTGCACACAAGGGAAGAAACGAAAAAGAGAAAGGTGAGAACAGAGGAAAGGAGAAGTGTTGAGATGAATGAGTGGAGGGAGACTGTGAGTGAGTGAGAGAGAGAGAGGGGGGGGGGGGGGGGGGGGGAGCTGAGTTTAATTATCCCAGTTTTACAGCACAGACGACATTCAGCCCGTCCTCTACCAAGGCACTATGCTGGCAGTACATCTGAGTGTACACGTCCGGGTAAAATAAATAAATAAATAAATAAAAATGATAATCTGGGTAGACGCAGGACAAAAATGAGTGAGAACCAAGTAGAACAGCTAAAGACTCGACACACGGAGAGAGCGAGAGATGTATCTGGGACGGCCGCAGTATCACTAATACATATTAGCAAGGAACACTGCAGCAAGTGGGGGAGGGAGGGAAACAGGCACTGCTGGCGATACCACAGCCACACCAGCAAAGAGTGCGGTGGGTGTGGAGGTGGGCAGAGGGAGAGAGAGAAGTACAAAGGGAGGAGAAAGAGAGAAAGGTGAGGTGGGGTGGGAGGTGATCAGAGGACTGCTGACTTAGTCAATTATGTTCCTGTAGTTGGCAAAAATACTAAATCTAGCCAACACAGAGAGAGGGAGAGAGTGTGAGAGAAGGGGAGGGATCAGAATGGATGAAGCTGAGGGAAAAAAGGGGGGGGGGAGCGATGACGGGAGAGGGAAAATTTGCATGTACAGTGTGAAGGATGTGGAAGCGAGCGAAGATCAAAGGATAGAGGAGAGGAAAAAGAATGGAGTAAAACCAGAGAGGAAAAAAAGACATGTGAGCATAGATAAGACACACTGCGCCGGCTCTGGCAAAGCTGCTGCAGCGACGAGAAGAGGGAAAAAAAAAAACACGCTGGGGTTGTAGGGGGCATTAAGCATGATATTAATAATATCAATGGAAGGGTCATAAGAAGGAAACCTTCCCTGCAACTGCATCACACAACTCAAGGTCTGAACGATGCTGCAGAGTTCTGGAAACCAGTGCTGATGGATTGAAGTGCATGAAATGTGTGAAAAGTAAAAACGCTTGAAGAAAAATGGCACTGCATTTATATCTGCAGAAAAGAGCTGGGATGCATTGGGGTGGATCTATCTTGGCTTTTTGTGTTGCTGCTAGTGGCACTGGCCATATTGCATGGGTTGGAGAGAAGAATGGACCTATCAGAATACCAGCAAATCCTGAACGCAATCATCAGCTAGAGTTGCAATATTCTGGGAAATTTTCCAGTTGGGAAATTTACCATGGGAATTAACAGGAATAAATGGGAATAAAATGAGAATATTCTAAGCTAAAAGGTAAGGAACTTACATATGATCGATAAAAAACATACTGAAGCATAATCTTGGCTAAAATAATTAGATATGACACCAAAGCTGCTCCTCAATTCCAGGCACATGGCACATTACACACTTAAGAGCTATTGAGACCACACCCCCTGCATTCACTGTTCATTCCTCCATCACATGTACAGCGTATGTCCAGAAGATTTCTATAAATGTGACACTCATCACTAGCTTTTAGAAAAATACACTTTATTTGATTTGATGTAATAATGAATAATTAATAAAAAAATAAATTCATTCCAGAAGCCCATTGAGGCAAAAATATAGGTAGCTAGCCTATGCTAGCCTTGGTGAGTTAATCTCTTGCTAGCCTGCTTGCCTTGGTAAACTAGTCTCAGATAAAATTGCTCATTAAGCTTTTCTGATTTAGCAGATAGCGAGCAACTGTGAGATTCCACCTTGATTTCATAGCTGCGTAAACGTTTCAGTGCTATTATTGTCAATAAAAATGTGACCCATGTCAAAATATTACCTGACTTCAGATAGTCCTTTGGTCCAAATGTGGGTTTTCAGTGGTGATGAGGGTCAGATTTCTAGAAATTATCTGGACATATGCTGCCTGGGATTGAGGGGCAGCTTTGCTATTCAACTGTTTTGGAATCATATCTAATTATTGTAGCTAAGATTGTGCTTCAGTCTATATTTTTTTACCAACAATATGTAAGTTTTTCACATTTAGCCTTTAATATTCCCATTTTATTCCCATAATTACCCATTTATTCCCATGGTAAATATATTTGTATTGTTATGCCTTCATGTCTGCTGTTGACAAAAAAAATAAAAAATAAAACAGTACAGGGATGATAGTGTATGATCTAGTGCGTTTAAAGTATCCAATATTTCCTAATAATTCCAATAAATTCTCATATTTTTCCAAGTTCCCAAAGTTTCCATGGAAAGTTTACATTTTGGAAAATTTCCAAAGTTCTCAAGCTAAAGTTCCCATGGAAAGATACTGGCAATTTACCATCCCTTTAAAACCCTAACCTGAATAGACACAGACTGACGCTTTGGATGGTCCTCATAGCCCCCAACCTCAACATCATAGAAAATAATGAATAAATAAATAAATATCTTATGAATATCTCTGAAGTATGATGTCTCTGTAAGGACAGAATTCCAGCTACACGAAGTGAAATCATTTGCAAGCTGTAATTAGTCCCAAACTCCTGACTCTGTACCAAACCTCTGCACAGACCACACTGATGATTTAGATCTTTATTATTGTGTGTTATGGAATATAGAGTAAATACAGAACACCTGCATCTCTACTGTATTGTGTTGTATGTTTGATTAGCTACAGAGGCTGTGTTTACTACTTCCCAATAAACACGCGCACACACACACACACACACACACACACACACACACACACACACACACACACACACACACACACAGTGTCATTTGGCCAAGTATGCCCAAACTTTGTATTAGACTGTTGTTGATGTGGGATTAGACAGAAAGAGCTCTAAGAAGAATAAAAAGTATGCATTGAGGGGGGAGCAGGGGAAAAGGAATTACAGAGGGAGGTATGGAGAGAGACAAAGAAAGAGTGTAAAGGGAGAGATGGAGAGAGGTACACAGAGAGATGATGGAACAGAGAGAGAGAGAGAGAGAGAGAGAGAGTGTAAAGGGAGAGATAGAGAGAGGTACACAGAGAGATGATGGAACAGAGAGAGAGAGAGAGAGACAGAGTGTAAAGGGAGAGATAGAGAGAGGTACACAGAGAGATGATGGTAAATATATTTGTATTGTTATGCCTTCATGTCTGCTGTTGACAAAAAAATAAAAAAATAAAACAGTACAGTGATGATAGTGTATGATCTAGTGCGTTTAAAGTATCCAATATTTCCTAATAATTCCAATAAATTCTCATATTTTTCCAAGTTCCCAAAGTTAGAGAGAGAGATAGAGAGAGGTATACAGAGATGATGGAATAGAGAGAGGGAGGTATAGAGGGAGAGATAGCGAGAGGTATACAGAGAGGTGATGGAATAGAGAGAGGGGGTATAGAGGGAGAGATAGAGAGAGGTATACAGACACATGATGGAATAGAGAGAGGGAGGTATAGAGGGAGAGATAGAGAGAGGTATACAGACACATGATGGAATAGAGAGAGGGAGGTATAGAGGGAGAGATAGCGAGAGGTATACAGAGAGATGATGGAATAGAGAGAGGGGGTATAGAGGGAGAGATAGAGAGAGGTATACAGAGAGGTGATGGAATAGAGAGAGGGGGTATAGAGTGAGAGATAGCGAGAGGTATACAGAGGGGTGATGGAATAGAGAGAGGGGGTATAGAGGGAGAGATAGAGAGAGGTATACAGAGACATGATGGAAAAGAGAGAGGGGGTATAGAGGGAGAGATAGAGAGAGGTATACAGAGAGGTGATGGAATAGAGAGAGGGGGTATAGAGGGAGAGATAGAGAGGTATACAGACACATGATGGAATAGAGAGAGGGAGGTATAGAGGGAGAGATAGAGAGAGGTATACAGAGAGGTGATGGAATAGAGAGAGGGGGTATAGAGTGAGAGATAGCGAGAGGTATACAGAGGGGTGATGGAATAGAGAGAGGGGGTAAAGAGGGAGAGATAGAGAGAGGTATACAGAGACATGATGGAAAAGAGAGAGGGGGTATAGAGGGAGAGATAGAGAGAGGTATACAGAGAGGTGATGGAATAGAGAGAGGGGGTATAGAGGGAGAGATAGAGAGAGGTATACAGACACATGATGGAATAGAGAGAGGGAGGTATAGAGGGAGAGATAGAAAGAGGTATACAGAGAGGTGATGGAATAGAGAGATGGGGTATAGAGGGAGAGATAGAGAGAGGTATACAGACACATGATGGAAAAGAGAGAGGGGGTATAGAGGGAGAGATAGAGAGAGGTATACAGAGAGATGGTGGAATAGAGAGAGGGAGGTATAGAGGGAGAGATAGAGAGGTATACAGAGAGGTGATGGAATAGAGAGAGGGAGGTATAGAGGGAGAGATAGCGAGAGGTATACAGAGAGGTGATGGAATAGAGAGAGGGGGGATAGAGGGAGAGATAGAGAGAGGTATACAGAGAGATGATGGAATAGAGAGAGAGGGTATAGAGGGAGAGATAGAGAGGTATACAGAGAGGTGATGGAATAGAGAGAGGGAGGTATAGAGGGAGAGATAGAGAGAGGTATACAGAGAGGTGATGGAATAGAGAGAGGGGGTATAAAGGGAGAGATAGCGAGAGGTATACAGAGGGGTGATGGAATAGAGAGAGGGGGTATAGAGGGAGAGATAGAGAGAGGTATACAGACACATGATGGAATAGAGAGAGGGGGTATAGAGGGAGAGATAGAGAGAGGTATACAGAGAGATGATGGAATAGAGAGAGGGGGAATAGAGGGAGAGATAGCGAGAGGTATACAGAGAGGTGATGGAATAGAGAGAGGGGGTATAGAGGGAGAGATAGAGAGAGGTATACAGACACATGATGGAATAGAGAGAGGGAGGTATAGAGGGAGAGATAGAGAGAGGTATACAGACACATGATGGAATAGAGAGAGGGAGGTATAGAGGGAGAGATAGCGAGAGGTATACAGAGAGATGATGGAATAGAGAGAGGGGGTATAGAGGGAGAGATAGAGAGAGGTATACAGAGAGGTGATGGAATAGAGAGAGGGGGTATAGAGTGAGAGATAGCGAGAGGTATACAGAGGGGTGATGGAATAGAGAGAGGGGGTATAGAGGGAGAGATAGAGAGAGGTATACAGAGACATGATGGAAAAGAGAGAGGGGGTATAGAGGGAGAGATAGAGAGAGGTATACAGAGAGGTGATGGAATAGAGAGAGGGGGTATAGAGGGAGAGATAGAGAGAGGTATACAGAGAGGTGATGGAATAGAGAGAGGGGGTATAGAGTGAGAGATAGCGAGAGGTATACAGAGGGGTGATGGAATAGAGAGAGGGGGTATAGAGGGAGAGATAGAGAGAGGTATACAGAGACATGATGGAAAAGAGAGAGGGGGTATAGAGGGAGAGATAGAGAGAGGTATACAGAGAGGTGATGGAATAGAGAGAGGGGGTATAGAGGGAGAGATAGAGAGAGGTATACAGACACATGATGGAATAGAGAGAGGGAGGTATAGAGGGAGAGATAGAGAGAGGTATACAGAGAGGTGATGGAATAGAGAGATGGGGTATAGAGGGAGAGATAGAGAGAGGTATACAGACACATGATGGAAAAGAGAGAGGGGGTATAGAGGGAGAGATGGAGAGAGGTATACAGAGAGGTGATGGAATAGAGAGAGGGGGGATAGAGGGAGAGATAGAGAGAGGTATACAGAGAGATGATGGAATAGAGAGAGAGGGTATAGAGGGAGAGATAGAGAGGTATACAGACACATGATGGAATAGAGAGAGGGAGGTATAGAGGGAGAGATAGAGAGAGGTATACAGAGAGGTGATGGAATAGAGAGAGGGGGTATAAAGGGAGAGATAGCGAGAGGTATACAGAGGGGTGATGGAATAGAGAGAGGGGGTATAGAGGGAGAGATAGAGAGAGGTATACAGACACATGATGGAATAGAGAGAGGGGGTATAGAGGGAGAGATAGAGAGAGGTATACAGAGAGATGATGGAATAGAGAGAGGGGGAATAGAGGGAGAGATAGAGAGAGGTATACAGACACATGATGGAATAGAGAGAGGGAGGTATAGAGGGAGAGATAGAGAGAGGTATACAGACACATGATGGAATAGAGAGAGGGAGGTATAGAGGGAGAGATAGAGAGAGGTATACAGACACATGATGGAATAGAGAGAGGGGGTATAGAGGGAGAGATAGAGAGAGGTATACAGACACATGATGGAATAGAGAGAGGGAGGTATAGAGGGAGAGATAGAGAGAGGTATACAGAGAGGTGATGGAATAGAGAGAGGGGGTATAGAGGGAGAGATAGCGAGAGGTATACAGAGGGGTGATGGAATAGAGAGAGGGGGTATAGAGGGAGAGATAGCGAGAGGTATACAGAGAGATGATGGAATAGAGAGAGGGGGAATAGAGGGAGAGATAGAGAGAGGTATACAGAGAGGTGATGGAATAGACAGAGGGGGTATAGAGGGAGAGATAGCGAGAGGTATACAGAGAGGTGATGGAATAGAGAGAGGGAGGTATAGAGGGAAAGATAGAGAGAGGTATACAGAGATGATGGAATAGAGAGAGGGAGGTATAGAGGGAGAGATAGAGAGAGGTATACAGACACATGATGGACTAGAGAGAGGGAGGTATAGAGGGAGAGAGAGAGAGGTATACAGAGAGATGATGGAATAGAGAGAGGGGGAATAGAGGGAGAGAGAGAGAGGTATACAGACACATGATGGAATAGAGAGAAGGAGGTATAGAGGGAAAGATAGAGAGAGGTATACAGACACATGATGGAATAGAGAGAAGGAGGTATAGAGGGAGAGATAGAGAGAGAAATACAGAGATGATGGAATAGAGAGGGAGGTATAGAGGGAGAGATAGAGAGATGTATACATAGATGATGGAATAGAGAGAAGGAGGTATAGAGGGAGAGATAGAGAGAGGTATACAGAGAGGTGATGGAATAGAGAGAGGGAGGTATAGAGGGAGAGATAGAGAGATGAGACAACAGAGAGAGGGAGGTATGACAGGAGGGCGAGAGAGGTATAAGTGGAGCTGCAGAGAAATACAGGGGAGGAGAGTGAAGTTAAGAGGGAGGGAGAGCTGTTGCAGGTGGGGTTGGGGATATTGCGCCTACAGCAGTGTGTTGCACTGCTCAGCTTCAGTGAAAGTCCTCTGGGTCTAACCACACACCATTTCTAGTCTGTCTTGCTCTCTCTCTTTCTCTCTCTCTCTCCCCTCACTCGTCTTCTCCCTCCTCCTCTCCTTGGCTCTTGTGCTGCGGTGCCACCGCCAGGAGGAAGAAGGTAGTGCACCGATGCAGAGTACTGCAGTCACCTCCCCCTTCAATGCAGTGACAACACTGTCCTCTCTGTCTCCCTCTCTCTGACCCTACCTCCTCCTTTTCCCAACACACAAACGTACACACACACTTCATACATGCACCTCACATCTTCTCTCTATTTCATGTTTTTTTCATCTGCCGCCATCGTTTTTCTTATTATCCCCAAATCCACTTTCTACCTCAGCCTTTCTCAGCCTGTCTCTTAATGAAATGGAGTCAGTCGTGCAGAATGAGAGGCAGGTGAAAATAGCTTGAGCATGCTCAGTGAGGGGAGAGAAACAGAGAGAAAGAGAGAGAGAGAGAGAAGGGGGGCATGCAGGAGGTCTGAAGAAAGATCTTAACAGAGGGAATAAAAAGAGGAGACCATCCTGTTGACACCTCACGATAATGCCTTGTGATAGCATCTCCCTGCAGTCCAGAGTGCTGATTCTTAAAGCACTGAAATTATGAATAAAGTAGAAGCAGATTCTCAGTAAAGAAATCCCCTTCACCATGACATCACTAGCCTGCAGCATGATGGGACCAAGCAAGCTGAGAGGGGGGAGTTTCTTTGTGAGCCGTGTGTGTGTGTGTGTGTGTGTGCACATGGTCCTGAGGGTTTATTTAGCAATACACTGATGTGACTATTGGTTTTCATTCAGTGGACTGCTTGGAAGCGTATACTCGTTTGAAATAGTGTTGATCTGATCAAGGGTGTTCGCTATAAAAAGGCCCGGCTGACCACGTGAAACCTATGCCACCTCGTCTTGCCTTTATGGTGGTTTCATTTGCAAAAAGAAAATGTTTATTTAATAGTCATATCAGAAATCCCAGCGCTACAGTGCAACACGTTCAGGCAGTGCTGCTGGCTGGAAAGGAAGGCACGCAGTCTGCAGCAGACAGCAGCAGCATACTGTCTACATAAACAGCTGGACTTAAAGGGGAAATCCACAGATTTCTCAAAATCTCTGCGCAAGTAAGCCCAAGTAAGCACACTTTATCGCCACTGCACAGCAGTACAACAGAATTTAACCTCCACCTTTAACACCATCCTGGAATGAGCTGTTCCTTTATCCCCCACCCCTACTTCCAGCTGGTCCTTCCAGTCCTATGTCCACTTCTCTAACCTTTAGGCCATGGCTGGCTGCCCCCCCAGCAACCTTGCAGTATCCAGTGCCTTCAGACCCGCCAGCCAGAATTGTTAACCATGGTTGTGATGGTTCGCGTAGCCTCATGTGGACGTGTACAAGGTCCAGCGTCTGATAATAGCTTTGGCTCTTGAGTTTAAGTCAGATATAGTAAAAAAAACTGTGGGCCGGTGTGGTTGTTTTACACGACGGACGGAAAACACACATGCTATGAGGCAAATTCGGCCTCTGTTTGTCTTTACATGTCGAAGTATGGCTTGAATAAACAGTGTGAAAAACTACAGCAGCAGTAAAACTGTATCTCACACTGTTACATGTGCAGATCTGTACCTGTCACAGCACAGCTGTTGCTCTGTGTGTATCGTAGTTTCTCAATGTCTCAAGCTAAAATACACAAAAAAAACCCACAATGGGCAATATCATGGTCAGCAAGAATGACCAAGGTCCTGTTATATAATCATTATGACAGGCCTGCATAAAGGAAAGCTACCACAATGGAATTATGCCAAAGTGACAAATGACAAAAATAGAGATACCGTTTTTTTGCGTGACAGCGAGGACATAAAAAACACACACTGATGCACTAGTTATTCTGGATGACAAATAAAATGACTGCATCTGTGTTTTAGACATCGCAACCCCTGGTTCCTATCACCAATTTCTCTACAAACAAGCCAGTCTGACTTCGGGAGGAATTCTCTTTCCTGCAAAGAGCAAACTGGGGCTTGCCTACCAATGCCTTACACAAGTACAGCACCCTGGACCAAACTGTCCTGTACACCTCGATTCTTCAGATTCTTCTCATTCAAAGGAAAGCACTACAGATGTCCTTGCAGCAACAGAACTACCACAGCACTCACCAAGTTCAACAAACTGATCTAGCTTTGTGGAAATGCAGCACCCCTCTGGCTGGGGTGCACAAGGCTGATGATTTCAAGTGCTAAGTGAGAAAGAGACTTGATGAGAGAATGTGAACATGAGACAGAGAGGTGTAGAAAGAGAGAAATTGCAGCATGGCAGGAGACTGTGCCTGTGTCAGTGTGCTCCTCAGGATACCTAGCTTTTGGTTAGCATTTTGTAAACTAAATGAAATATAATAATCATCCTACTGCACTGTACACTTACTGCCTTTCCTATGTTCTATGTATCTTTTCAGTTGACCACCAAGACTAGAGACTGTTATTGAACCTGTTACTGTTACCTGAACTTACATCAAATCTACCTTGGCTAATATTGATCTGAATCACGTCTTAATCAGGGCTAAGCTTAGCTCAACTATTTACTTGTGTCCTTAATTATATATATATATATATATATATATATATATATATATATATATATATATATATATTTTTTTTTTTTTTTTTTTTTTCTTTTTTTTTTTTTTTCTTTAAACTGTCAGAAAGTAAACACACTAGGCAGGCAGAATTAGATCAAACATATTCAGTCAAGACCAAACATGTAACTGGAATACAGGCAATCTGCCAGTTATTATTGTTATTTTGGCTTTACTGTACTGTATAATGATGATAATGCGAGGCAGGTATGTACACTCATGGCCAGCACCCTATATTATATTAGATTAAATGTAACTCATGTAATATCTGCCCATAAAAACATTTTGATCCATCCACTCCCACTCTACACTACATGGATACTTACATTTTTGCAAATAGAACAGAAAGTCAGATTCAACAGGTTCTAAAACAACCTTTTTGAGCACTGACCTAGAATCCGGTCCACTCAGCCCTTTCAACCGTGCTCAATAAGACTGTAAAAGGCAAGTGGTGCACCAGCGCTACTTTGAAGAGTTTGAACAACATGGATCAACAGCTCTAGTCAGAAATAGCAGAATCCGTCTCACAAATAGGCAGAGCTGAAACAGCGAATCCAGCCTCGGCACCGAGAGACGGCTTTAGAGCTAAGTAGACAGACCTGAGAGGGCACCTTCTTTAAGAGGGGAGGTAATGACGCACTTGTCAAAAGACATGCACTGGAGACAGGGCTTGCACAGGCAGTCCCAATTGCAAATTAATTACTAATACTAACACGTTTTTGGGTATGAAGTATATATTAGAGGTATTTGAGTGTGGTTACGATGGACACTATTATTCCACAATGCAATGCGAAACAGAAAGGGAGGAATTATGCTGCGTTCCAGTTTACCACAACTTTACCAGTGTTTTATCCAATCTAAACAAAATATGTCCCACTTTTTATGCTCCGAGCACTGTTATAACAATGCATTTTGCGGATCCAAACATCATGAAAACATAGTACTGATTTAATTAGACACAAAAAGACAGAAGTGCTAACAGATTGTATAATACTACTGCTTTTATTAGTGTTGGGAATACGGTGTGGCCATCTTGGATTTCAAACTCAGGGCTGTTAAGGCTCTCATGACTGTCCAAGAAGGAAATCCCACCTGTGGGGGCTTTCCAGTTGAAATTTCCTACTTGGAACTCAGAAACTCTGACATGCCAGTTCAAATGGAACGCAGCATTACACCCATCTGGAACAACTATTAAAAAAAAAAATAATAATAATATTAATAAAAGGGCGGATAACGACGATAAAGTGCACTGGCGGAGAGAACTTGTTGGCATAACAATGCATTATCCTGACCTGTCAGTACAAAATGGGTTAATACATTAATATTTTGTGTACTAACCTGCCAAACTAGCACCATTGAGATTAGTGTATAGTCTATATCTAGACGGCCTCTATATCCATACACACTCACCAAACACTTTATAAGAAACACCTGTATACCTACTTGCACATGTTGTGGCATCAGAATGGGGGAAAATGTGATTTCAGTGATTTTGAGCTTGGCATGATAGTTGGTGTCAGAAGGGCTGGTTAGAACTTCTAGAGTACTTTTAGAAATGCTGATCTCCTGGGGTTTTCAGCACAGTAATATCTACAGTTTACTCAGATGGGTGTAACAAAGAAAGAACAGCCAGTGGAACGGTGTGGGAAAGGGTTTCATGGCACACCCTGGGGCTGTTAATACCAATCATCACTTGAGTGCCACAGAATATCTGTGTTGTATTGTTGCTGACCATGTGCATCCCTTCACAGCCACAATAAACCCATCTTGGAACAGCTACTTGAAAAAGCTCCAGCATAATAATGCACCACGTCACAAAGCAAAAGTCGTCTCCAGCTGGTTTCAAAAACATTCAAGTGACGTGAAGTCAACAGTCAACAGGTCTAAATTAACCAAGCAGTTGTGGAATGTGCCAACATGGACCATGGACCAAAATCTTGTGGAATCCATTCTACAAGGAATTGAGGCTCTTCCGAGAGCAAAGGGAAAGCCCTACCCCTGCTAATAAAGCGCTTGGTGAGCGCATATGCAAACATTGTGACTGTGGTTAAATAATAACAACTGTGGGATTTTTTATGAGGCACAAACACATTCCCAAGCTCCCACAGTCCCAGTTAAAAGCTCTTCTGCCTGCAGAGAGGAGAGAAAGAAAGAACGCCAGAGTGAGAAATCTAAGCCAGTATAAATCTGGAGCCAGAGCAGCGAGATATCACAGGAAGGACGCACAGAGGAAGAGAGGAAAACAGGCTAAAAGAGGAAAGAGTATAATCTTACAGCTCATGTAACCCTTTCTTCACCTCTGCCTCTCAAGCTACTGCTCACTCCCAATCTTCATTAGTTTAACAGTAATTACAGCAAAGCAAGTCTACAGGGAGCTATCTGGGCACAGCAGTGTAAACGGTATCACACTTCTACATACCCATCATCTGCAGACAGACTGATATCCAACTACAACACGATATCAAACCAAATCATGACTGTACTCACTGATCTTGCTCTACGGGCAACTCTTCCTGAACGCTAATCGATATTCACAGTGCCCACACTGGACCTGCACTGGACCTGTTTCTGATTCATTACCTGATCTCTCAGTCCCACTATTCTAATTATTCTAATATAAAACAAATGTGATCTAAGCTGAAAATGTGTGTCTGAGCTTGAACAGCAGTACGCTTCAAACTTCAGCCTGGCTGTATGATTACGCTGATTTAAAAAAACAATAATGAGCACCAAGTAATCTGAACAGTGTTCTGAATACGACCACACGCTCAAAATCCATGCTAGGCCAACGAGAGTCATCCTGCTGTGTGTGTTAGGATGTAGTGCTAGAACACAGATGCTAAGAATCTGCAGATTCAACATGTCAGTCCAGTGCGACAAAGCACGTTTGCCATGGCTAGCGTATAACATAACTATCTAGGGACTTTCTTTTTCTCTTGGGTGTAGCACCGAATCCGTTGGGTGAAACGGGGTAATGGACCTAATAATTAACAATGCTGATGCACAGAAGTTAGCTGCTTGGTTCAGAGTTACACAGCCCATCAGTTGCCCCGGTGAGACTCAGGGAGTGTACGATTTCTTTAATCAAGGCAAAGAACTTTTTCGATTACAATTTGTTGCCACTTTGGAGCACTCCTGATGTTTGTAAATAGCTTCCATTGAAACACGATTTGCCACTGTTGATTCCCTTAACACTGTCAAGTTAACCCAACAAGCACAACAGGTATTTTGGCATTTTCCATACCTCACAAAAAAGTAAACAAAATGACCTGCTCAATTAAAGTGTTCAAAATAATTCTTCTTTGATAAAGCCAGTGTAATATGTGGGAGGGGTAATGTTCACTCTACCTTTTGTTTACACCCACTGCGTAATACTGTGATACAGCAAATCCACAAAATATACTAACTAGCTCATAAGAGCTGAAAATGTCCAACCTTAACACTTCTAGGCTAGCAGGTCCACACAGCAGGTAAAGTGGCCCGAATCCGATTTTCTCACCAATTCCGATGTTGTTTTTTAGGCCGTTCTCAGTCTTTTTAACGTGACCTAGATCCAATTTTCGTTGGAACAGTTTATGCTCCTAAACTGTTTTGCATGCCTTCGCAAAACAGCAATGCTTCATGTGAGGTTTCGGTTTCGTCAAGGGGTTCCAGGGGTTCGACCAAGACCATTTCTTCTGTTTGCATCCTTTTTTCTCCTTCGATGACGCAACAGCACTCTCCTGACGACACATCCAGTCATTTCTTTAGACATTTCTTTTAATGTGAAGTGCTTGCAATATGTGCCTTCCTATTTTGCTTGAATAGAAACATCACCCTAAATAGGCCTTAGGTCTGTTCCATCGCTATCCCACCACTGAAAACCTCCCTCAATGCTATCGTCCATTATCCCTTCTCCTTAGCAAATGTCGAGTTGGACTGGCGTTAAAGTCACATGATTCCGATCTGGCTGTTTAGACTACGCACCGCCACATATCGGATAAGTATGAGATTTCAATAAGACCATGGCCCAAATCTGAACTGAAAAAGGTAAAGGTAAAGGTGCACGTATTTGTCACTGTACAGCGAAATGTGTCCTCCGCATTTAACCCATCTGTGGTAGTGAACACACACACACACTAGTGAACTAGGGGCAGTGAGTACACACACACCCAGAGCGGTGGGCAGCCAACTCCAGCGCCCGGGGAGCAGAGAGGGTAAAGGGCCTTGCTCAAGGGCCCAACAGTGGCAGCTTGCCGACCCCGGGA
Source organism: Salminus brasiliensis (assembly GCF_030463535.1). Taxonomy (NCBI): domain Eukaryota; kingdom Metazoa; phylum Chordata; class Actinopteri; order Characiformes; family Bryconidae; genus Salminus; species Salminus brasiliensis. The sequence continues at coordinate 30,672,289 of NC_132882.1, forward strand.
ATCGAACCCACAACCCTGTTATCGATAGCCCGGCGCTCTAAATTGTCAGATGTAGGGTGATTTTTGCTGTTCACAAAAAACCCTGTGTGAACACAGCCCTAGTTTACAGCAGCTTACGCCGGTACATAGTCTATGGAATCTGCAACGCTGACAGTGAGGACGTGTGAGAAATAGGTCTTCTTGGCAATCAGAAACCTGGCACTGAAACCGCTGATTGTATTACAACACAAAACTGTTTTTTTTTCTACATCGTCAGCACAGAAAACACTGAGGGCAGTATTACTTCTAATATAAAGTAGGAAAACCACAACAGTGTCTCTAAAGGGAGAGCAATGAGCAGCAATGTTGGCAGGATGCACTGCTTCTTGGCACTATTAAGATTTCACACAACAACAACAACAATAAAACTCAAAACAAATATTTGTTTGCTTGTTTGTTTGTTTTTGTTTATCATATCAAGATTTTTCTCTGTGTCCACCACACACATTAAACAATGACTGAGAATGAAGCTTCACTAAAGCCTTCCAGTCTCGGTGTGGTAGCGCAGCAAGAAGCGTGTGTGCCACACAGCTCTAGAGGCCTGGCGTTGTGGGCTCGATTCTTACTCCAGATTGTCTGTGAGGAGTTTGGTGTGTTCTCTCATGGGTTTCCTCCAGGTTTCCTCTCATGGCTTTGAACCTCTTTAGGACGGTTAATTGTTGTTGTGTTCAAGTTCAGAACAGCCAGTGCTCCACGTATTTGTCCAACTACTACTAGGTTTGTTTGGGTCCACAGACGTGTCACCCCAACATCTACACTATATATTTCAATCATGCTATGCTTGTTGAAGTCTGATCAAATTTTGAAATTCACGATCAGCAGCGCTCGAGCAGTGGTTATGATCAAAGCACCCAGACAACAGTAGGCGGTTCTTGGCCCCATCGAACCATGAAATGTACCATTGTCTGCAGCATTCGAAACCGGATACAGCTACAGTATGCAGCCAAAAGTTTGTGGACATCCAAATATCAGGTCCATCCTCTGTGTTTACTGAACATCTCATTCCAAAGTTGCCCTGCTCCCTTTGCTACCGGAAAGGCTTTACATTCGGTTCTGGAATACGGCTGTAAGGATTCATTTTCATGCCTCAAACTGTTGCCATGAAGTTGGAAGCAGAATATCTCTCTAGACCTAACTTCACAGTTGGCACTACGCATTCAAGCCATAATTCTCCTGGCATTCGTCCAACCCAGATTGTATGGCCGACCACTTTGCGGATGAGCTGGCCTTGCTGATTTATAATAAGGGTACTTACAGTTGACTGGGGCAGCTCTAACAGGGAAGAATTTGACAATCTAACGTGTTGGATTGTCGAAGGGTGACATCCTGTGACAGTGACACACTGAAAGTCACTGAGCATCATGCTAGCTTTTTTAACATATATGCATCTTTGAATACCACCTGTAGAACCACATGTACTGATTTTTAACCGTGTCTTGTCACACAATTTTGCATACATTCTCTTAAAGGAGAGATTATTATATGTTCTTGCTATGATGGTTTTGCTTCTTGCAACCTGAAGCACAGCAGGGCAGCTACAGTCATTAGATTAGAAATCCAGTAATACACATTCCTGGAACTCTACACTGGCCCTAGGAAATATATCCACTCTAAATCATTTGCAAAGGAAGACTCATCTCGGCTGAAAGCAGTCTAAGGCAAAGTGCGGATACTGGGAATGATCTCCAGGAAAAGAGAGAGAGAAAGGAGGTTATGCTGAGGTTAGGTCCAACGGCAAGAAGAGAAGAAGCCGGTGAGACAGTGGTTACTGAAGAGAGTACCAGCGTAGCACCTTTTCCTGGATCTCTGATAAATCTTCTCTAGCAAGATACCCAATTGTACATCCCAATTGTAATCATTTTCAATCATATCGAGTCTTATCAAAGTGCTGTTCAAGACCAGTAAGCCACACACACCTTCAATGGCATCTAAAAAATGTAATAACTGCTCTTCTACTTTCCTCAGAAAGCGAGTCATCGTGAGAACATCAATTATCTCTCCAGAGGACCACTGTAATTTCAACAGGAATCAGGAGTGTTTACATTTAGTCTACAACAGCTTGTGCCGCCAGCTGACAGCTATGTTTGCCATGCACGACCTACGCTAAGAGGAAAGATGTGCTCCACACAGTGACCTCATGGTGTTGGTGAAAAAATTGCTGTTTCACACTGCCGTCTTCTACGATACTACCGCCACCAATAACTACCAATAAATGATAATATTTGTGATATTTATAATTCTAATAATAAGCTGGACTTGGATGTGAGGGATCTGGACCTACATCAGTTCAAAATGGCTAAATCAACCAGGTAAAAGTGAGGCCCTGGGTCAAATCCAAAGCACCGTCACTACACGACCCAATCCATTTGCATCCCCAGAGACTGAAAGTGGCACAAGGGCACAAACAACCTCAAAAAGGACAGATAGCCCAGAGATTATGATTTATAGATGAAACGGGGGTGTCAAGATACTGAGTTTAGAGCACTCACCCAGCGTTTCTGAACACAGAGTTCGGCTTTTAAATTATTCACACCTTTTTTTTTCCTGACCTTTTTTTATATAAGGCCCGACACCTCACTTAACACTCCTCTCACTCTGCCTTTTTTTCTGCC
>NC_132882.1:30677439-30697439 GCF_030463535.1 Salminus brasiliensis
TTGTCCAGAACAGCATGTCTTGTAGGGGTGGCTCAAAGCACAAATTCCACTTCCTGACTGTAGGAGCAAGAAATACCAATTCTTGCATAATGCTGCTTTAAGCCGACATAAAAAAACACATGCTTTTTGCATTTAAAAATAAAACATAGTAAATTGTTTTAATTTCATACCTTGTTCCATACAGAAAAAAATAAGAAAGGAGCGTCTGAAAATGTGCTTTATGTCAATAAAGTCTTATGCAAAAGTTTGTGCACCCCTGGTGAAATGCTATGTGTTATTGATGATTTGATGTCTTCACGTTCTAAAACATCATTACTGATTATTTATTAATACAAGCATTACATTACATCACAATAATACATTATGATTCATATTTATATATTTAACTTATATAACTTTAACTTATATAACTTATTTTTTTATTCAGAAAATCAACAAAATTGTAGTTTAAACATAACATATGTATGTTAATGTTGCCATTTTCAGTTTATTAGACCTTCACACATGCTAAAAGTACAATATTTGGAAACATGAGCTTGGCTTCTTTGGGCCCTGATCTAATGCTCTAGCCACAAGCTAATCTTTTTACCCCAAGCTGACACATAGTGTGGCCCAATCTTTCGGAGTGCTATCTAATTTCGAAGGCTCTTTTGTCTGCGGCTGGGAAATCCGTCCTTCTTTTCCGTATTTTCAATAGTGGGCAGTGGTGACTCAGACGACAGGGTTGTGGGTTCGATACCCAGGCTCGGCAAGCTGCCACTATTGGGCCCTTGAGCAAGGCCCTTCACCCTCTGTGCTCCCTGGGTGCTGGAGTTGGCTGTCCACTGCTCTGGGTGGGTGGGTGTGCTGATTGCCCCTAGTTCACGTGTGTGTGTATGTGTGTGTTCACTACCACGGATGGGTCAAATGCGGAGGACACATTTCACACAAATACTTGCACCTTTAACATGGATCCTTTGTCAGCCAACATATCCTGAGATTCATTGTATACTGGCGAGGACGTCTATAAACCCATTTTTGCAAAAAAAAAATTGTTGTCGCTTTTTTTCATTATCATTTTCTGAATATAGAACATATAACATTACAATTTAGGACATCCAAGCTAAAGATGAACTACTAAATTAAGACTTTCATTCAGTTTTGCGACGCAACGGTACAGACATTAACAGCAGTGCTGTGACGCAAACAGGAAATCTGCCATAGAGGAAACTGTCTCATTTCAGTTCGGCCTACGCAGTCTACGAAGATTTATCTCTGAATTTGGAGACACTGATAGTCAGAAGCTTACCCGTCACAATATGGTAAACTGTGAAACAATGATAGTGTGTGATGCGTAGTATTGCAACCTATAGGTCAGTGGCTGCGTTTACACGCACACCAGCAATATGGTCGCTGTCAGATTTCAAGATGTCAAAGATGTCGAGTTTGTGTGGAAACAACCGGATAAAGAAGAGTCCCCCGGGACACAGTGAAGACAGAACGCCTAGTTCAACACTAAAACTGTGAATTGGCGGTAAACGATCAGCCATATAAAATTATTAATCAATAAAGAGACTCTACGTTAATAAGACAACTGTGGTGAGAAGTGTGAATTTCCATCACATGTGGTGCTGGTTTATTGGCAAGTTGCTTAGCAACTGTAAAGATGCACATGGCTTATCGAGAAATAAATCTGATTATTGAGTGACTCATGAAGACCCATGTAGAGTTTTCTCATTATCAGATTATTGAAGTGATTGTAAACGTGTCGAACACATTATCGCCAAAATCAGATTTTCTGCAATTGTCAGATTACTATGTGTAGGTTAACACACTTGTTGAAGAATGGGCCTCTTAAACGGTTCTTTAAAAGAACCCATTAATTGATATGGAACCTTTACAGTGTGTGAAGGTTCTTCAAACCTGCACCCTTTTTGTTTAATATGTTCCCAAACATATTTGAATATTCTTTAGGGAACCAAGAGTTGTTCTTCAATGGCATTACAGAAAAAAACCCTTTGTGGCATTAAGAGCAATACGTCTACAAACAGCCGACGTCTGCTGCACTTAAACATTTGTGGTTTAAAGTGTATATTGATTCAGTATTGTGTACTATTCCTGACAGACTGAGAAGGAACATGTCAGAACCTATCTAGTACCAAGTTCTTTCACTCAAATGATCTTTGATTTAAAAGATCAGAAACCAAAAGCAGCTTCTTCCAACACTGCTGACTTCAAACAGTATCTGTAGGAACCATTAAATGCTATGAGGTATGATGTGTACATTGTAGGCGTCAGCCAAGATATCAGATATGGCATCTCAAGAAAAGGTAGAGAACAAATAAAAGCATTTAAAAGACATTAATGGACCATGAGAAATATCTTGGTCAATCATATCGTCATATCAAGGAACTATGGGGAAATTCCAGCATCTTTTTAAGGAGTCCATAGAGGATTTGCTGGCACTTTTGGATCCTTACTCTGACCCTGAATCTACAGCCTTTTAACATATGTTCTGACATTTGCATTCAAGATTTGCTGGTATTTTGTGGATTCCATACCTCCCATCTGTGCAATACTGCCAATACCACTGGCAGCAACACAACCCCAGACCAAATGAGGATTGGGAGAGCCCGTCGATCCTGGTAAGAGACAGCCGTCTCAGTAAACCACCGAGCTGAACCGGCACTCGTTCTACTCAGCCGACTCTCACCAGAAAAGGGGGAAATCCGTCCCTTTTATGTTTTAAGAAAAAAACAAGGAACTTTGCGTGGGCGAGAGTGGGGGCCAACTGCTCCCGCCAGGCACAGCCTTCCACTATCACTCGTACATTCCAGTGGTTTCGCAACTGCATCCACATGAAAAACAAGTTATATAATTTATTATATAAACATGAGTTTGCGGTATAACATAACCTGTAACTTAAAACAATTATAATAGACCTGTTTTAACATATTGCCAATACATTATGACCAGCAAGCATACCTTTAATATAAGGTGAACATGGACGCATTATATCCTTATATTCGGATATGTAGACCAATTAGCATGGTTCCGCAGTGCACCTGCACCACTTCATAACGCCTTTCATAGTACAAACACCCTTGTAGCCTATCCAAAGGGGTAGGCCTCTTCCTAGTGGTTACATCCCATAACCAAACTTTGAGTTGCTCATGCAATACAGTATGTACTAATTGAACGGAGTGTACCAAAGGGCGGCGCCTGGGCTTCAGCAGGGCTGAATTCATTCTTATTACACCAGCTAACAATATTTGGGTAGTAGAGCGTTTCTGAGCCACCTTTGGTTCTTAGAACCTTCTTAGAAGTTCTTGGACATTCCTACACTGTTAAAAGTAAATGATCCTTGAGGAGCTTTCTGTGGAGGTTTCTCTCTGGCTGTTCTGTAGTGTACTTCCAACTTTAAGGGTTTTGTGATGAGTTCGCAGTTAAGGTTTCCTTTTTATGACTCTTCCATGAAGATTATGCTTGTGCGTGTCATATGTGGGTTTGGGTTTACCTGTCTCTCATCTGATAACAGCATCTCATCTGGTCATGCAGATCTCAAACCTTTGTCATGGATAGCCTTTCAGATGAGGACATTGTTTAAAAAGAAGACTCGAGACCACTGTCCTTCAGGTGTAACAATGAAACATTTTATTCCAATCAAAAGTACAGTGTGGAGAGAGTCCGCCAATTCTGGGTGCCTCTTCTCTCTCTCTCTCTCTCTCTCTCTCTCTCTCTCTCTCTATACCTTATGCTTTATACTCTACTATACGTCATATGTTGTTGGGCTGTTCTCATATGCAGGATGTCTGCATTTCATCCATAAGGAATATTCATTAGCTCCCACCATTACTTACATGGCCTACGTGAAGACACAGCTAGATCTCTTAACATCTCAGTTACGTACACCCAAAAGCATGTCCAATCTACACAACATCTTATGGTCATTCAGTTCATGTACAGTTTCTCACAGTAGGTCTGGGCACGGATCTCACTCTCCTTTCCAAGTCTATCCCATGGGGGATAACATATTATTCCTCAACTCCATACCATTCCTTCAGGCCTATGAACAGTTGCATTAGCCAATGAATATACCACACCTTCTAGGTTCCCCTGAACTGTCATTTCTTAATAGCATTCTGCACTGTAGAAGGCGATCTTTTGCCTCTCCCTGCCTTGTGGGCATTGACCACTTTCGTTTCGTTTTTAGATCTTTTTTTACATGGTTGCTTGGAGAACATGCCTTAGGCCTGATATGCTATATATATGTTTAATGCTTGGTTAGCTGCAAGCTGTGTTTAGAACGTCTCAGGTTGAATTTCTCACAAGTGCCCAAACATTTGCATATATATATATATATATGAGCTAGTTAGTCACTATGCTGATTTCATAGCAGCATTACAATGTCAGTGTATAAAGATTTTATCGCACGCACTGACAGAAGCATTATTTAGACAAAGCGCTGAAACCACTTGAGATACAGGGGCAATGGAGCTGAGCTAAGACGTCTAAATTCGGGTCTAATTTATTAGAAACGTAGCTCGAAAGAACCTTGCTTAGTATGCAGTTTAGTGCACGCAAGTGTTTTCCTGAATACTGTGCTTTATTATAGTCCTCCAGCGCAGTGAGTCCCATCAGTGGTACCTAATCAATAATAGACTCCCAGGCATTTTTATGCACATTATACTCACATGGACAAAATTGTTGGTACCCCTCAGTTAATAAAAGAAAAACCCACAATGGTCACAGAAATAGTTTGAATCTGACAAAAGTAATAATAAATAAAAATGCTATGAAAATTAACCAATGAGTCTAACCAAAGTCAGACATTGCTTTTCAACAAAACTATTTAAAAAAATAAACTCATGAAACAGGCCTGGACAGGAATGATTGTACCCTTAACTTAATATTTTGTTGCACAAACCTTTGAGGCAATCACTGCAATTAAACAATTCCTGTAATTGTCAATGAGACTTCTGCACCTCTCAGCAGGTATTTTGGCCCACTCCTCATGAGCAAACTGCTCCAGTTGTCTCAGATTAGAAGAGTGTCTTTTCCAGACAGCATGTTTCAGCTCCTTCCAAAGATGCTCAATAGGATTTAGGTTAGGGTACAATGAGATTTCATTGTACCCTGCACAGATTCAAGACACCCTGTGCCAGATGCAGCAAAGCAGCCCCAGAACATAACAGAGAATCCTCCATGTTTCACAGTAGGGACAGTGTTCTTTTCTTGATATACTTAATTTTTCCGTCTGTGAACATAGAACTGATGTGCCTTGGCAAAAAGTTCCATTTGTCCATAGGACATTCTCCCAGACGCTTTGGGGCTTGTCAACATGTAGTTTGGCAAATTTCACTCTGGCTTTTTTATGATTTGTTTTTAACAATGGTGTCCTCCTTGGTCATCTCCCATGAAGTCCACTTTGGCTCAAACAACGACGGATGGTGCGATCTGACACTGATGTTCCTTGAGCTTGAAGTTCACCTTTAATCTCTTTAGAAGGTTTTCTTTTAGTTACAATTCGTATTATCCGTTTCTTTGATTTGTCATCAATTTTCCTCCTGTGGCCAAGTCCAGGGAGGTTGGCTACAGTCCCATGGATCTAAAATGTCTGATTAATATGTGCAATTGTAGTCACAGGAACATCAGGCTGCTTGGAGATGGTCTTATAACCTTTACCTTTAACATGCTTGTCTATAATTTTCTTTCTAATCTCCTGAGACAATTCTTTCCTTCTCTTCCTCTGGTCCATGTTGAGTGTGGTACACACCATGTCACCAAACAGCACAGTGACTACCTGTAGCCCTATATATAGGCCCACTGACTGATTACAAGATTGTAGACACCTGTGATGCTAATTAGTGGACACACCTTTATGTCCCTTTGGTCACATTATTGTGGTATATTTATTGGCTTTGCAGATGTTCATAGGCCTGAAGGAATGGTATGGAGTTATATATAATAATAATATTATAATATTATTAATAATAATATAGTGAGGCCCATGTGGTAGACTTGGAAAAGGAGCTAATTTGATACAGGAACTGAACGAACATAAGATGTTGTTTAGATTGGACATACTTTCAGGTGTACGTGACAGAGATGTTAAGGGGTCCAGCTGTGTCTGCAGCACATAGACCTCGTAAGTTATGGTGGGGGCTAATGTATATTCCTATGGAATATGGATGAAATGCAGACGTCCTGCATATGGGAACAGTACAACAACATATGACGTGTAGTAGGGTATAAAACATAAGGTGTTCCTTTGTCTGGGAGAGAGAGAAGAGGGGCATGAATTGGCGGCCTCTCTCCACACTGTACTTTTGATTGAAATAAAATGTTTCATTGGTACAACTGAAAGATGGTGGTCACGAGTCTCCATTCCAAGAGAAGTCCTCCAAAGAACACCACATTATTTTCAGGGGTACCATCATTTTTGTCCAGGCCTGTTTAATGAGTTTACTTTTTTAAATAATTCTGTTGAAGCATGGTTCATTTGTTCATTTTCATAGAATTTTTATTTATTATTATTTTTGTCAGATTCAAGTTATTTCTCTGACCATTGTGGGTTTTTCTTTCATTAACCAAGGGGTACCAACACTTTTGTCCATGTGTGTGGATGATACTTACATGACCTAAAATCATCATGCATTCCCAGGTTTGTCTGAGACTCTTCAGACTGATGAGTTACAGTGATTCGCTTTCAGCACAGACACTGTAGACATCATTCCCTAGCCTTTTCACTCTGCTTGCCAGCAAAAGTTCTTCTTAGGTGTTGCAGAGGCCAGCAGGGTGTACTGCAGTGCTGTGGTGCAGTCGCAGGAACACAGTGCTGCGGAACCGTGCTATTATTGTTTGCCACACAGTAAGACTGAGGTAAGTGCCCATTACAGTACAATGTGAAGAGGTTCTGGCTTCCTCGAGAATGTGATAACGTGCAATATAGGCCAGAGTAACTTAAGATAAGAGCAGTGATGGACAGACTACATACATGTTGTATTTGAATGCAAGTATTACTAGAGCAAAAGCACAGCTTTTCTATTTACACTGATCAGTCATAACATTAAAACCACTTGTCTAATATGGTATAGGTCCATAAATATTACACTTGTGCAAGCAACACTGCACAGTGGAATGGTGCACCACTCTCCTGACTCAGCTAAACTTTAATGCAGGTTCTTGTGATATGCGTTCGATGTGGGTATTGGTTTATCTGGTTTACCTTATTTTGTCCTTCTTGTTGGTCACCTTCATGCTGCCAATACTGCTCCACACGAACGCCACAAGTAAGTCAATGTTAGCTTTTTCAGCAACTTGTGCTACAGTAGCTCTTCTGTGGGATAATACCAGACAGACTAGCCTTCACTCCTTCACTCACCATGCACATCAATAAGCTTTATCTGCAAAAAAAAGGTCAAATGACTTATTGAATTATTACAATTGAAATGAATTATTTTACAGATTTTTCTTGAATTATTACAACCAAACTAAAGTACTGTCAACCATTAAGAGAATATTTCTGTGGTAACATGGAAGCACATCACAGCAAATAGCATCACAGGAAGATGATAACTTGTTCTTACAGCCTGCGCCACTGAGTGCAGGCAGACAGTCATTCACACACATACATACAAGGACACCTAAGAGAAGGACGCCCCGGGGAAACGACAACATGTTAATGGTGAGTGTCAGTGACTGGACAGGCCCTGTATCAGAAGCTAATGGAAAAGATGTGCATGTTTGCTGTTTTATTTATAAGGTGTTTGGAAAAAAAGAAATAAAAAAAAAATAATAATAATAATAATAATAATTTATATTTCATTTTATTATTTTATTATTATTATTTTATTATTTTTTATTAGATGTACCTCTGACCTAGGTCACTGTACCTAAAAGAATAAAATCGAAGCAAATAAACATAAATAAAACAATAAAAATAAGGAAGAAAAGAAATCTTAAAAAAGGGAAGAAAGAAATCTTAACATAAAAATAACATAAAATGAAGTATGGAGACTATAGACTGGTTTCTGTCCAAAACAGTTAAGGTTTGAGGCGTGATTTGAAAATATCCAAGGAGTCAATGTAACGGATGTACCCATGGAAGGGAGTAAATAAAAATAACGGTGTTTCTCTGCAGAAACTTTAATTTTACGGCTTTTGTTTGAGAACCATTGCTGCCAGTCATTTGAACTTTTTCTGCATGAATATAAAACTAATGACAATTACTATTGAAATTTCTAAAATAATAAAGGAAGTTCAATTGCTAGTATGTACAATAAACCTTTATATTATTATATGCATGTTCAATAATAGACAAATTAAGAAATAAATAATAAATAAGTATTTTTTCAGTAACAAAAAAAAAAAGAAATATCGAAATAAATACATTTGTAATTGCTGGCATAAATAACAGTTGGGTTGTTAATTTACAAAGAATGTCTGTAATTTTACATGGTTTGTATTCAATTAAACATCAAATTATTAAATAAAAATTATTTAAAACTAGCGGGAACCCCGCCACAAGACCTGCCGTTTTATAGAGATGCTCTGACCCAGTTGTCTAGTCATTACAGTCTGGCTCAGTCAAAGTCTCTCAGATCATTATGCTCGCCCCTTTTTCTTGCGTTCAACACATCACCTTCAACAGTGGACTGTTCACTTGCTGTCTAATGTGTCCCACCCTTGGACATATATATATATATCCATTATAGATCCAGTATATATCCAGTTTGAGCACTGAATAGTTTTCAGATCATTAGGAACTTGGTCCTTCTACAAATCATTGTCTTACTCTGGTATCATGCATAGACTGTGGACACGCATGTGTAGATTGTGGAAAATGACATCTACTCGGTGAAAGTCCAAAATTAGAATTTGACCTTTGACACTTCTGCAAGTCCATCCCTTTTATTCTCTAGCGTCTGTTCCCCGCACTCTAGCACTCAACCTAACTCCTCCTACAACCTCTGTGCATCTTCATAGGACTTTTCTTTGCAGTTCAGGCAGGATGACACAGCTGTGACCTCACTCTGCCCTCGTTGCGACTGATCACCTGAATCTTTTTCTTTCCTTTTTCACAATTTCTGGTTACGTTAAAATTTGATCAGGACTGCAGATCAAATCAGACAGCATTTTGTCAGACAGGGTTTAGGTAAAAAAAATTTGGACCCCGTTTGGACCGCCGATCTCAGACTATTTTCAGGTTTGAATCAACATTTCAGGCCCTCTTAAAGTGAAAGAGCTAGTGCAGGACCAGGCTGAAGTGTCTACCAGCACAAGTGTTACTATGCTGGGATGCTGTAGAACTAGTGTCCTGGCTCTTGAACTCTTTCCTGTCAAGGATAATGTCTATTGCCACAAACTTCCGATGTGCTCCCACACAACAGCTCCAATCTGAGCTCAGAAACAGCACAAGAGAAATGAAGTGCTGCTTATGACCTGTGTCCATTAACGACAGTAAACTTTCCCTCACAGATTTAAAACAGACAGTAAAGCCTAGATAACATGTCCAGGAACAAAATGATCACCCTCTATCCACACCATCCTGACACTGAGACAAAACACTAGATCTGAAGACGCCTTTCGGTGTAGGCAGAACATCTGCTTTTAACCCCTTAAGACTGTGAATTGGTTTTTACATATTGTATCACAGTACTGGACCACCGGTCAGAAAAGTACTAAAGTGGTCAGAATGAACATGGCTTGTTCTATGAGAAGCCTCTTCACCCTCTCCTTTTTCTTTTTCCGGGTTGGGGTATGAAACACCGTACAGCCACTGCAGAGCACTACATTGGATGTCAACCTTGCTCAAGGGAATCTGTGAATGTTGGGTGAACACTGGGTGAGGTGCTCTGTTTCTTCACTCCCCCGAACCCTGATTCTTGTTGGCCCAGGGGATTGAGCTGGCCTCCTGGTTCCAAGCCTGCTTCTCTGACAATTGGTCCATGGCTGCCCCCGCATGATGGCCTCCGCTGACCATAAATCACAGTGGTTTGTGTTATTTAAATTATAGAAATGTCTAAATTCAGTGAGGTACTGGGGAGTACAACACCGGTAACAGGCACTGCCTTTTACTGTACCTCTGCAAGAACAATTAGGTCTAGTGTTCAGCTTTGCTCCTATGAATCCCATGATGTCTAAAGTGCATCACAGAGCTGTGCTGCCGCCATGTGGACAGGAAGGTGAACTGCGCCCCATTCTCTGTGCACATGAAGCATGCAGTATGAATTGCATGAAGACACATGAGGGGATACGTGGGTACTAATGGGTAGTGATTTATTAAGAATGGATTAAAATGATATGTTAAGCTGTTTATTTTGGACAGAAAGTGTTTATTCACTGTGAACATCACAAAAAAAGCAAATAAATAAACAATGAATTGTGATTTTGTGTGTGCAGGTGTGTAGCTAAACCATTTATGTCCCTGAAAACAACACTTTTTCACATTTACATGTAATATTATATGGGTATTATATGAGTCATGGGTATTATGAGTATTATATGAGTCATAAGAAACATTAATGTTTTAATAGACTCAAGAGAAACAATTTGTCTGTCTACCATACATAGACAACATTGAGAGATTGATTTGAGCCCCCTTCACCAGGTCAGTGGTGTGATCTGTTGTATTTGATATACCTAATATATATATTAGGCTGAAGTGATGTTACTGGAACTGGATCTGAAACAACACAAAAACCCTGAGAAAACAAATGTCAAATCTGATATCATTCCACACGTCAGAAAAGGACAGAACCAAAATATTGGCAGCATTTTAAAAAAATATTTATATTTCAATCATGTGATCAATCAAGTTCTTTCAGATCGCAACGACAGGAAAAGTACACCTTGCATGTACTAGGCCTGTACTAAGTCTCTCAATTAATCACGGGTGTGTTTTGGGCCTAACGTGCAATAAACCAAATCAGCGTGTCACTTGCCGTTCCCTTTAAGAGCCAGGTGCCAGGTCTGACTTTGGCAGATTGCTGTTTCATTGGCCCATTTAAAGCAGGGGTGTACGCGTGTTGGGCACACGTCTGTGATGACAATCTCCTGCCAAGTTAGCAACGAACGCCTGATGGTTGTTTTCAGTCAGTGGAGCACCTGAGTTTTCCGTTTGCCAAGATAGCAATATGCCTCATTTTGAGAGCACCACGCCCATCAGCGTAGATATATACACAAGCATCGTTCCTATTTTAATGGCGCAGGCGAAAGACGTGAAAATAGACTGTTGGCGGGGTGTAAGATAGCAATGAGCATCGTGATGCGCCTTTAGCAGGGTGTAAGATTGGGCCCTTTTTTCTTATTTCTTGAATTCTGTAAAGCTGCTTTGCGACATCTGTAAAAAAAAAAAAAAGAAGGAAAAGGAGCATAGAACATTATGAAAAATCCCAATCCCATCTCCAGAGATCTTAGAGTTCTAGTGTCCACTGTGGGCAAATCTGTGGAGATATCTCAAAACAACAGTTGGGGGAAGGCACGTTTCAAATCTGAGAGACAGATCTGGAGCAGCTGGCAAAAGAAGTGTGAAGAGTGGTCCACAATTCCAGTAGATAGGCATAAGAAACTCATTCATGTCAACAAGAAGTGATTGATTTCAGTTATTGTTTTCAAAGGGTGTGCTACTAAATATTACATGTGGGTGCCAATACCTTTGTCCGGTCCAGTCCCAAGAGCTGTGAAGGCAGTTAGAACAAAATCCTTGGGAGGAATTTTACTTTCTGGAGCTGAATTTGCCACCTCTGCTCAGGACTGATTTGTGAACATCATCCCTGATTCAGCTACAACTATCATGCAGTGTTACACACCACTTCAAGAAAGATGAGTCTGTGGGAGTCACCACTGCAGGAAAACGGCTAATAACATTTAGTGCAGGCTACGTTTTTTATTTTATTTACAGCGGACCAAAAGACCAGATGTAGGGCAGATGTAGCTTTCCTTTGCCCTGGAAAGTCTGGACTAGCCCCACTAGCCTAGAGTTAAGTGCTGCACGTAATAGTGCTCAAAATGCCAAGACACTTAAATTGAAGGCCAGTCCCCCATTTACTGACTCTGAAGTAGCCTATACTTACCTGGACATTGTCCTGACGCTTGCCGGTATAATATGTTTGTAGGGACCAGAATATCTGACATACAGAACTTTACTGGGTTAAGAACCATGCAGATCGCATCACTCAGAGTAAACAAATGCTACTGGTCAACTCAACTACTGGTCACATGGGCTTTCCTCTGAATAAGCTTGTGAAGAACATGTTCTTCAAGAAATAGCTGAAGGTCAAATGACCTGTAAAGCCAATATAGCCTTATTTTATGGGACAGCTTCTACAGATGTCTGAGCATTACTTTAGGCAGACTTGAGCCTCATACATTTGACCCAGCAACAATACTTCTCAGACGAGTTCAAATCTCTGAAGAGACCTCAAGAGCAACTACTGGATCAGCAAGCCATTAGACAGCAGACTCATTGTGTTGACGATACACAGGATATCTACAATAGCTGACCTTCATGTACTCTGACTCATACACTACATACCAACAGACCGTTTGTGGCTGTCCAGCAGACGGCCACAGACTTATATCAGCTTGCTTGGGCTTTCGGTGCATTAAACGTGAGGCCTTTTCAAGCTTATTTTGAACCATGCCACTAGTTACGGGATACACCGCAAATCTGACCAAGAAAAGGGGGGTACATTTGGCACCGTCCAGATAGACCTTTTGTTATTTTTCCACAAAACAATCTATTTTGAATCACTTTTTCACTTTAAATAATACTTGCTATTTATTTTAGGCACAATTTCTATTCAAATCTTCTATACAAATCTTCTTCACACATTCTCACCAAACACATTATCGACTGCCTTCGCCTCCTAATTCAGACATTCCACTAGAATGTTACATAAAATAATGGAGTCTAATTTTCTGATTTTTTGTGCTTACTTTATTAACAGTCAAATTAAATGCATTGAATATATGTTGTCTGTAGAATATGTAATTGATGGCTGTGTCGGAGAGGAGGATGCTGTGTAAGCTGCATGGCATTATAGATAATGGCTCCCACCCACTCTACAACACGGTGATGAGACACAGGAGCACATCCAGTGCAAGACTCATTCCACCGAAATGCACCACAGAGCGCCACAGGTGGTCATTCCTACCTGGGGCCATCGAACTCCATAACTCCTCCCTCATTGTGTGAATATGTGAAATACTCAGCAATAACTCAGAGGTGCAATATTTGAACTGCTTTATAATAGTATGTTCCATATTTACTATCACAGTTACTGCCACATTATTATATCCATTATATAACTATATATATAATAATATGTTTTCTTTTTTTGTTTTAACGGTTGCAACTGTAACAACTGCAGTTTCCCTCCTGGAATCAATAAAGGAGGGAATATATAGTTTGTATAAAATGTTGAGGATACACCAACAGTATATTAATTATTTGTCAAATTTGTAACTGTGACATTGAGTGAATCTCTCATTCAATTCTTAATAGACAATAATGTGTTACACATCCATCAGACGTGCCACATGGAATCTAGTTTAAGGTTAGAACATGGAGTTAAGGCACAAAATGATGGGAAAATTGGCTCAGTTGCTGGTTTAAATGGATTAAAGAGTGTTTTACCATTGAGTTGACTGAGATACTTGAAATGAACCCACAATTCTAAAATGGGCCAGATAAGAGGATACATGAATAAATAAATAATTATTTTAATAAATAAAGTCATTATTTTCAGTTACGTTTTTGTATGGTTATAGTAGTGGTGTGAAATTCTAGTTTTGGAGGCAGTTTGGTGATGTCCTGCTCTAAGAAATATATCCTCTAAAGTTGGGAATGAACTAAAGTGTTGAATTAAATGTGATCTTAGGTTCTTCCAGGACTGGAGTTTAACACTGGCTGTTTTGCACCTAGTGTGGGATTTCTGGGCCCTCTGGATCTCCAGGACCCATCCTGCACCTTCACTTCATTTCTGACAATAAAACAGACAACAGACAATGGGCTACCTTTGCTTAAGGTCTTATGTTTCAGAGTTCAGGGAATGACACACACACACACACACACACACACACACACACCAGTCACAAAGTAGCCCTAGGTGAAGAGAAGTCTCAGAAGTCTCCACAAAGCTTTGATGATCCGGCCCTGGATCCAGGTAATAAAAGCCATCTGGGGTATCTGGGTATCCTGTATGAGTATCAGAGCCAGATGTGTTTCAGGTCTGACCGTTCCGAGGCGGTAGCTCCAGAACCAGGATGAATGTTAAACGAGGAGCCCATGTGCATTCAGCATGGATCAGTATGTCCAGCAACTGCAGTGCCGTAATCCCAGCGAACAGCACATTGATTTGTCACATTGGTTATTCCCCATGACAGCTGAGGAAGCGTGGGGAGCAAAGGAAAGGCATGCTTACGCATGCATGGCCACGGCTTGGGTAATGCCCCCTATCTGGGGAATGGAGTCATTGACGAACCATCCCCCAGGACACCACTAATCCCACCTCCACTCTCCCAAATCTGACTCTTCAGAGAGAAAGGATGAAGTGTCCACTCAGCAGGGGGAGGTGAGCAGGCCATGGAACCATGGGAAACAGCAGGGAATCGAAGCATGGGAAATAGCAAGCAGGTGGGAAGCAATCTCTTCAAGGTCTTCTATATTTAAAAGGGTGTAACAGCCAGGGGGCAAGGAGCATGCATACAGTACAGTCAGAGTAGGTACTTATGTAATGGGCTTGTAGTAGAGAGGAGCAGATGGCGTGACCGTCGCTGAACAGATTTGGACCGAACCGTTGATGGCGTGCTGTTCGCAGCCTAGTCCCGGTGACGCAACCGCTAAGGAGCAGATCTTATCTAACCACTTGCTGTTTGTGGGAGGCACAACCACCGCAGACTCGGATTCTGACTGAACCGGTAATAGCGCCTGCGTTCCTAGCCAAAACCGGGCTCATGACTCAGTGAGAGTCAAGCATTCTCTCCTCTCTTCCTCGCCCTAATTGGGCCTTTTGTAGCCAAATGAAGGGAGTGTAATAGATTAATCGATAGTGGCAGTGGCAGCCCTAATCTGATCACCTCCTGAAGTGGTCTGAGCGAACGGATTTGTGTCTGGTTTAAATGCATCCTAGGGGGTGTTTACATGCTTTTTCTTGTGGCGTGGCCTTCTCCAGATAAGCTCCCTGGACATAAAATGAGTCACTTTGCACGTTTTAGGTGGTAGTAGCTTCAGGTTTCAGGTTCCTGCAGATGGCGTTGCACAAGGCTGATCGGGCTATAAATACCTGCAGGGTGTGTGACGGGATTCATCAATCGAAAAGAGGTTGTGCAGCATAGTGAATGTGTGGGAAATTGGTCGCAAAGCTGATGTTAACGATTGGCAAAAGGAAGAGATTGCGTTTAAGCATACCAAAGGCCATAGTGTGAACAACATTGATGTTGTTTACATCCTGAATCTTGTCCAGTCCAGTCCAAATAGAATAGCAGCTGCAATTTGTACTCGTGCTATTACATGCTGTTAGGTGTGTTTCGTTCACAGGTGATTTATTTTTGGTCCAGGGGTCTTATAATCTTGATACTCAAAACACATGAAGCCACCAGGTGAACAGGGTCAAAGGCACACTTACGGGAAAACACTCTGGTTGAATCCAGATAGCACAACAAATAACAGAAGAACATAAAGAACCAGACAGAAAGAGAGAGAGATAATGAAGAACTATGGCTCATGAGAGAGCAGGCCATGAGGTATGAGAATATGTGTGTTGAACACATGCTCAGTGTTAAAGACCATGCTGGTGAAAAAGTCCAATCAGTGGAGGGATCCAAAGCAGCATAGCATCGCAGTAGACAGCAGGGCAGTGGGGTCTAGGCCTGGTGGTACCAGTTGGAGAAAACATGGGAAACAGGGGAATAAGGATGGAACAACAAAGGGTTAGGAGAATGGTGACAAATTGCACAAACTGTACAAATCTTTCTTAAAACGTTGTGTCTTTTAGAGAAATCCTGACCTTTGGTATCCATACATGCCCCAATACCTGAGTGATCATTAATACCTGAACAGCAGAGTTACACCTTTTCAAAGTCCAACCTTCTGCTGATGAGCTGAAGGATTTTATTTTCCTTAAAAGCTGTTGAGGAGGATTGCAGGTACCTCACATGGTGAGAAAGACAAGCAGATTTCTCATGTTCAGGCTCTAACCTATATGTTTATGGGTAAAGGCCCTGCAAATTAGCTGATGGACCGATGCAGGCCTGTTTAATGAGGCAGAATCGCAGGTCTTCCTGAACTAGAATCAGTTCTACCAGAAGAGGAAGGGAAGAGGGCAGGAAATTGTAAATGAATGAGATGGAACAAGTTAGAACAGTTGATTGTCTTTGGCATAGGCCCTGTCATCAGCCCAGGTCTTGCACCATGAGGACTCTTGCAGATCCTGCAGCACTTTGAGGGAGGGGGCGGAGCGTACCCCCAGGCATCAGTCAGGACTAAACTGGTGGTGGTGGGGAAGAAGCAAGGAGGAACGTGACATCACTTCTGAAAGCAGCAAAAAAGCATGTAATTAGATGTCTTTTTACACAGGTGGAGGCTGGTGATTGTGCATTAGAGTCTAAAGGACAGTGATGGTGCATTAGAGTCTCCTGGTAGAACTTTTGCTAAAGCTTTCATTTCTGCAGTGAAACTGCATCAGCATCAAATCCAGAATGTACAGGGAAAACAGTGTTCACCAACCCCCCTTCCAGGCAGGTTTCACCTCCAACCTGAATGTACTTAATTGAGCCAATCATGGACTTCTAAAGGCAGTAATTCAATGAGCTCAATTAGGGTTGGAGAGAAAGTCTGCAGGTACTGCCCACCCCTGTGTTTAAAGATCTAATACATAGGTGTGATATTCCTGAGAGCCACAGGGTGGCAGCATCACAAGTGCTTTTAGCTTTCTGAATGCCCTAAAAAGGTGTTTACTGGCCATAATATGGGTCTTCACTGAATGTGTTCGTTAATGAACCTATATATACAGTCATAAGCAAGTGTTTGGACACACCTGTTTTTAATGACATGTTTTGTTGATTTTGTAAGGGCAGATCTACAGTAGATATGGTTTAATTCACTGTAAAAAAAAAAACACTGTATATTTTAGGACAATCTGCTTAATTTAATCTACCTAATTTTGGAAAACACACCAAATGTCTGCGCAGATTTTGTGTATTCAACTCTTGTCCATGCAGGGTGCTCCGGTTTCCTCCCAAAAACACACGGTAAGTGAATCGCCTATGCTAAATTGGCCCAATGTATGAGTGCCTGTGACGGACTGGCACCCTGTCCAGGAGGTATTCCTGACCTTCCTGACCATAATAAAAAGGCTTCTTTCCTTTGTTTACACCTCATTTTCTGCTCAAATTTTGCATATTACTCTAACATACATACAAACATATAATATTTTAACAAGCAAATCATACCAAATGCCACTTTATTAAAGCAGCTGCATAATTGTGCCCCCCAAAAGGTATTCATAATGGTATACAGTGTTAAAAAAAAAAAAGCCAGACACAGCTGGAAGTAGGTGCACGCTGCATGCACTGCAGGAAACTGCTTACACTGGTTGTCAGCACTGTGTGTGTGTGTGTGTGTGTGTGTGTGTGTGTGTGTGTGTGCCTGCTGTTGTTTTTCAGTTCAGTAAGTCTGCAGGTTCAGAATGCTCTGATGTGCATCATGTCTGTATGAGATGTTCTCTTACTCCCTTGCTTTCAAACACACACACACACACACACACACACACACACACACTTTTAGACAGAGAGATGGAGCTCTATGTCAGGACAAAGAGGAGAGCCAGAGCAAGAAAGAGGACACTGAGCCGTCAATCAAGACTGTTGTGTCTGGCGTGTTTTTTGCATGCCTAAACCCCGCCCCTCACTCAGCATCCTCATGTTATCCAGAGCGTAACTGACAGGTTAGTGAAACGAGAGCAGAGTGTGTGTGTGTGTGTGTGTGTGTGTGTGTGTTTGTGTGTGTGTGTGTGTAAATAAAGGGATTAGAAAGAGAAAGGAGAGCACTGTTATCCCTTTATTTCTGAAGGAAGCAGAACTGTGTGTGTGTGTGTGTGTGTGTGAGAGAGAGAGAGAGAGAGAGAGAGAGAGAGTTCTACTTCAACACACACTAACACAACTCCCCCCCAACACACACACACACAAATGTCTCACACATTCAAATCCAGAACACACCAGCTAACCTAGTTAGAATCAACAAAATTACAAAACAACCTCAACAAGACTTCAGCGTCTCCTACAGGGAGTAAAATGCAGAGCTGCTCGGCCCTTAAAGATCTGACCACACCGACTAACACTGAGATTCACCCTGACCAAGTACAGACTCACAGCCTGACCACAGAGAGACGCAGGCACAAGACGTGCAGAGACAGGGCCAACACTGCCAACAGCACTGAGATAGAGCTGCTGTTCCTCACTGACACAAAACTGATCTTCCTCACTGAGCCAGAACTGCTCTTCCTCACTGAGCCAGAGCTGCTCATCCTCACTGACACAGAACTGCTCTTCCTCGCTGAGCCAGAGCTGCTCATCCTCACTGACACAGAACTGCTCTTCCTCACTGAGCCAGAGCTGCTCCTCCTCACTGACACAGAACTGCTCTTCCTCACTGAGCCAGAGCTGCTCCTCCTCACTGACACAGAACTGCTCTTCCTCACTGAGCCAGAGCTGCTCCTCCTCACTGACACAGAACTGCTCTTCCTCGCTGAGCCAGAGCTGCTCATCCTCACTGACACAGAACTGTTCTTCCTCACTGAGCCAGAGCTGCTCCTCCTCACTGAGCCAGAACTGCTCTTCCTCACTGAGCCAGAACTGCTCCTCCTCACTGAGCCAGAGCTGCACATCCTCACTGGGACTAAACTGCAAGTGTTTACTGGGACAGAGCTGCTCTTCCTCACTGAGCAAGAGCTGCTCTTCCTCACTGAGCCCGAACTGCTCCTCACTGGGACAGAACTGCAAGTGTTTACTGAAACAGAGCTGGAATAGAGCTCCACATCCACATTGAGACAGAGCACATTGTCCTTACTGAGACAGCTGCAAGTCCTCACTGAGACAGAGCTGCACTTCCACTTTCAAGGTTGAGATAGAGTTGCCCGTCCTCACTGAGACAGAGCTACAAATGCTCATTGGAACAAAACTGCAATTCCTTACAGAGACAGTGCTGCATGTCCTCATTGAGACAGAGCTGCATGTCCTCTCAGAGACAGAGCTGTACATCCTCACTTAGACAGAGCTGCATGTCCTCTCTGAGACAGAGCTGTACATCCTTACTTAGACAGAGGTGCATGTCCTCACTGACTGAGACAGAGCTGTACATCCTCACTTAGACAGAGCTGAATGTCCTCTCTGAGACAGAGCTGTACATCCTTACTTAGACAGAGGTGCATGTTCTCACTTACTGAGACAAAGCTACACATCTTCAATGGGACAGAGCTGCAAAACCATGCTAAGAGAGAGCTGCATGTCCTCACTGACTGATACAGAGCTGCATGTCCTCACTGACTGATACAGGGCTGCATGTCCTCACTGACTGAGATAGAGCGGTGTGTCTTTACTTAGACAGAGCTGCACATCCTGACTTAGAGCTGCATGTCCTCACTGACTGAGACAGATCTGCATGTGCTCACTGACTGATACAGAGCTGCACATCCTAACTTAGACAGAGGTGCATGTTCTCACTGACTGAGACAAAGCTACACATCTTCACTGGGACTGAGCTGCACAACTTTGCAAAGAGAGAGCTGCATGTCCTTACTGACTGATACAGAGCTGCACATCCTCACTTAGATAGAGCTGCATGTCCTCACTGACTGAGACAGAGCTGCATGTCCTTACTGACTGATACAGAGCTTCATGTCCTCACTGACTGATACAGAGCTGCATGTCCTTACTGACTGAGACTGAGCTGCATGTCCTCACTGACTGATACAGAGCTGCATGTCCTCACTGACTGAGACTGAGCTGCATCTCCTCAC